>NW_021703768.1:153607249-153651568 GCF_005190385.1 Monodon monoceros
TGTTGCTGTCTGTAAATGGCGTCATCTGCACTGCAGCACTGTGACTTGCATCCACTGCATAGACAGTGAGAGCAGAAATCTGTGCTGGTGGTCTGCAGGTTCTCCCTCTCAGTGTGGGGGGCAGCTTATTCAGCTGGTCTACTGTTGATTGGGCATCACTGTTGTTCCCATTATTCTTCTCTTACACACAACGCTGAAGGGAGCAATCTTGCACAGCCCCCCTTGGGCACATGGGCAAGACTTTTCTCACCCAGGTGGGTATGAAGAACTGCTGGCTTGTGGGGCACATGGATTATTTATTTTAATTTTAATAGGTTTTTCCTTTAGACTCATCTTTTTAATGGTAACCTAAAAGTCAAAGTAAGGGGGCTTCCCTGGTGGCGCAGTGGTTGAGAGTCCGCCTGCCGATGCAGGGGTCACGGGTTCGTGCCCCGGTCCGGGAAGATCCCACATGCCGCGGAGCGGCTGGGCCGGTGAGCCATGACCGCTGAGCCTGCGCGTCCGGAGCCTGTGCTCTGCAACGGGAGAGGCCACAACGGTGAGAGGCCCGCATACCGCAAAAAAAAAAAAAAAAAAGTCAAAGTAAGGGGCCAGCAGGGTCTGTGTTCAGAAGCTTGGTGGGGCCCTGACATCCCTTAAGGCAGGTCACTGCAAGAAGGTACTATGAAGGGGCTACAGGCCCCTCCACCATTTTTTCATATAGTCTCAGTGGTTGGGGACCCTGTGGGTGACAGAGGCAGGAGATCATTGCTTCCAGCATATGGATAGATGCTGGGAACTGGGGGAAAGGAACTGCTCAGTCCCCCTAAAATCTGCGGGCGGCTCCTCCACTGCCTCCACTGCATGCTCAAGCCTCCTCCTCGTCTCCCTTCTAGCTGGTACCATGTTTATGATCGTCACCCTGGGTGATGAGCAACCCAGAAGAGGGCCTGGTCACTGCTTTCCTTGATGACCATCGTATAACAGACCTGGATCCTGAGACCCTCCCCCTCTTCCCTCTCCATGTGGGGGATGCTGAGGTGGGCACGCATCAGGTACTTCTTGCCCCCAGGAAGGACTTAAGACTCCAAATGAGTTCAAGTAGATTCAATAAGCCAGCCTGCCCTGATTTATATTCCCGCAGCAGCTTGGGAGAGGACCCATTTCCTGCGGTCTGGCAATGCCATTCCCAGCTGAGGAGTGACATACGCTGGCTGGTGGTTTGTCTGCACATCCCTGGCTATGGGTGAGGCCCTGCATCTTTGCCCTGGTTTATGTGGGCCTCTTCTCCTGTCGAATGGGTAGGATTGGGGCAGAACTAGAGGTGGGAATTCCAGGTGGAAGAAGAAGTCCAGGCAAAGCAGAGAGGCAGGGTCATACGAGGTGTCTTCCAAGAACAGGGGCAGTGCGGAGGGCTGGAAGGTGAGGCCAGTTTGAGGCACAGAGGGCGGGTGGGGTGGCAGCCTGCAGGTCTGGAAGTGCAGGGAAGGACCTGGGCCCAACCCTGAGGGCAGAGGGAGTCAGGAGGACGAGGGAGGAAGGTGGGCTCCCAGGCTGCTGCAGGGTGGATTGGGAGCTGGGGGTGAGAGGGGGGAGGCAGCAGCCTGCCTAGAGCAGCCAGAGTGTGGCCAGGCAGTGGGACCAGTGAGGGGAGTGGCCTGAGAGGCCATGCAGGGGTAGCCCCAGGGGACAGTTGACTGACAGGTGTCGAGGTATAGGTAGGAGGTGCTGAGGCTCTGAAGTGACAGCAGCGCCCTGCAGCACTGGCCCAGGAAACCACTCAGGCCTTCCTGGACGTCAAGCCTGCTGAGCCATTACTTCCACTGGCCCCAGCATGGCCTGCCGGTAGTGGCCGGGTCCCCTCCAAGCCACCTTAGGCCTTCTGTTTGCCCAGCGATAGGAAAAGAGGGCTGAGCCTGCTCCAACTGCCTCGGGCTCTGTAAGTCTCTCTGACTTGCAGTAGGAGGCCTTGTGGAGATAGCCCTGAACCAGGTTCCTGGAGCAGCCAGTCTAGGGGGCCCCTGGTGCTCACCTGTGAGCCGTTGGGAGCATGGGAGGAGAAATTGTTTGGGGTGGGAAATGTGGCTTTAGAGCCTGACAATTGTTGGTGGCAGACCAGTATTATCTTGGGAATTCTGTGTCAGGGAATTCACCAGGGTCATTGCCTTGGGGATGGGGAGGGACCATCTGCGGAGCTGTCCCGCCCTCGCACCTGTGATATGCTGGGAGGGGGGAAGGTCAGCAGGAATGTGTTTCCTGGTTGGCTCTTTGCTCTGTAACTTTGCCCCACCCTTCACTGGGGTGGGGTCACAAACTCAAAAGTCCCCAGGCCAAGTGGCCCTCCAGGGCAGTGGTGGGGGAGCTCAAGCCTGGAGGAGAGGGAGTGGCGTTTCTTTTCTTTTCTTTTTTTTTCACTATTAGAGCCTTTTATTTGAATAACTCTTTTTTTTTTTTTACATCTTTATTGGAGTATAATTGCTTTACAATAGTGTGTTAGTTTCTGCTTTATAACAAAGTGAATCAGTTATACATATACATATGTTCCCATATCTCTTCCCTCTTGCATCTCCCTCCCTCCCGCCCTCCCTATCCCACCCCTCTAGGTGGTCACAAAGCACAGAGCTGATCTCCCTGTGCTATGCGGCTGCTTCCCACTAGCTATCTACCTTATGTTTGGTAGTGTATATATGTCCATGAAGAACCTAGGGGTAAGACAGGAATAAAGACACAGACTTACTAGAGAATGGACTTGAGGATGTGGGGAGGGGGAAGGGTAAGCTGTGACAAAGTGAGTGGCGTTTCTTGGCTCGGGGCTCCAGCCGGTTACTGCATCAGGACATGGGCCCTTGGATGCCTACTCTTGATTTTTCAAGAGAAACTGCAAATCCAGATTTCCATGTGAAATCCTTTTGTATTTATTTGCCAGGGCTGCCATAACAAAATAGCATAGACTGGGGAACTTAAACAATAGAAATTTATTTTTTCACCGTTCTGGAGGCTAGAAGTCCAAGATCCAGGTGGCGGCAGCCTTGGTTCTTCTACTCTCCTTGGCTTGCAGGTGGTCTTCTCACTGTGTCATCACACGGTTACCCGTCTATGTGTACATCCCTGGTGTCTCTCTGTGTGTGCAAATTTCCTCTTCTTATAAGGACA
The DNA here is from genome assembly GCF_005190385.1 of Monodon monoceros. NCBI lineage: Eukaryota > Metazoa > Chordata > Mammalia > Artiodactyla > Monodontidae > Monodon > Monodon monoceros. The sequence goes on from NW_021703768.1 coordinate 153,610,382, forward strand.
CCAGCAAGATAGGATTAGGGCCCATCCATATGACCTCATTTTATCTTATGTCTCTTTAAAGACACTATCTCCAAATACAGTCACTTCTGAGGTACTGAGGGTGAGGACTCCAATGCATGAATTTCTGGGGAGACACAACTCAGGCACCACGTTCCCTAACGGTTAAATGTTGGCTTTCATTTAAAAAAATTCAAAAGCTCTGTAGCGGCAAACGAACTTGCCCGTGAATTGGATTGGGCTTGTGAATGGTCTGTTTGAGGCCTCTGATTTCAGGTCTGACCTCAGACCCCCAGGAGCTCCCAGGTGTGATCTGGACTTGTGCACACGTAACTTTAGCCCCAACCACAGGGTGCTGTGCATTTGAGCTCTGGGGATGATGATCCTGCCCCCACTGGTGAATGAGCTGAGGAAGGAAAGAGCTGCAGAGGAAGGGAGATAAACTGAGCACCTATTATGTGCTGATGCTGTGCCAGGCACTGGTGACCCAGATGTGCGTCAGACACCCCTACCCCATCTGAGGGGCACACAGGGGCTTCCCTGGAGGCCTGCACAGGGCATGGGTGGGTGCTCAGATGAGCAGGAGCCTAGTATGACCTTTGTGTGGGGTTGGGATGAGGGCGGCAGGATCGTGGGGCAGCAAGAAGTCTGGCTGGATGAAAGGCAGGACGGTGCATCTTCTCACCTGTTCTGACCCATCCATTGTGGGCTCCGATGTCAGTCTCAGAGCCTCCTGATGTTCTAGTCCAGCCTGCAGAAATGAGGGGCTGGAATAGACTTTCTCTAGGTCCCATGGACTCCTCTCACCTATCTGCGCCGGAGTGGACATTGGGAAGTGGAGGGGAGTGAGCGAGATGGGCCTGAGCGGGCTGAGGGCGGGGCTGAGTATCACCCATCTCTCTGCACCCTCCCTGTGAAACCGAGAGGGATCATCTGTTAGATCCGTTACACCTGTAACCTGCCTTCACAGATCAAGCTCATTTTAATTTTTGCTACAAAAAAACTTGCATGTCCTCCAAGAGCTCATGCAGCCTAAACAATGTTTGCCTGAGTTGTTTTCCAGGAACTTGGAGTCAGCTGTGTCTAGTTCGAGCTCCAGCCAGTTAAGGCTGATTAAGACCACCGACCCTGCAAATGGGCCCCTGCGAATGTCCACTCAATGACCTTTCAACATCAGAGGGCTGAACACTCCACCCTCAGTGTGCGCCACCGCTGCCATCTTCTGAGCATGCATCCCATGGAGAAGCCTGTTGCTAAGTTGCACCTGCGCAGAACAATGATTATCTCACCTTTTTCTTATCTCCAATAAACTTTCCCCACGTTCCTCATGCCTCAGACCAGCCTGATTCTTTATCCCATAAATATCCCGAACCCCTCACCTTCCAGGAGGCCAATTTGAAATTTCTTCTCCCGTCTTCTTGCTTGGCTGCCTCATGTATAAACTCATTCTCTGCTTTAGCGTTTGGCTTGCTGTGCGTCGGGTAGACACACCTAATTTCATAAAACTGGGGTCTCAGGCCCAGCGAGGTCCAGGGCTGGGCCATGCAGAGCCATGGGAAGGAGTCGCTGACTCCAGCGAAGGGTACATGGGGCTGCACCTGGGCAGCACTGCACAGGGCTCAGAAGGGGACGCACGGGGATCATCTGCTCACTTGGCCTTTCACAAGCCAGTGTTTGGCTAGCGTGGGAGAATGGGAGACAAGGTGTGCTTTCCTTACCAGAAGTGAGCGTGACTCGGGAGCGTGGAGAAGCGGACCACTTCCTGCAGGACGAGGGCCCTGCATGGGTATGGGCTGGGGGCCCATGGACACTTCCCAGTACTTTTACAGTGTTACCCTGAGTGTGTGTCACTGCACTGTTTGTGTGTGGTTACGATAATTTCTGGTCCCATATCCTCAGAGAGAGTGACTGGGGACAGGTACCCCAGGCCCTCCCTGCTCATGGGGGCTCATATAGGCTGTGCTCCCCCTCCCTTCGGAGGCCTCAGCCTGAGGTGCTGCTGCCCCAGGCTGGCGGCTCCATCTTGGCTCATTCTACCTTCCCCTGCATCCTCCCCCAGCCCCTGCCCAGCCCGAGGGGCGGCCTGGGGAGCTTGCATGTTGAGAGCTGTGGTAGACAGACCGCTTTCCTCACTATCTCTGCATGTCAGCCTGAATGGGCATGAGGCCCATTTGTCAGGTTGGGAAAGTGAGGCTCAGAAGATCTCTCAGATGGTATCAACACAGCCCACCACCCTGCCCTACCTCCTGTCCCCGTCTGAAGGCAAAGGTGGAGGGGGCTGGGACACTGGCCCAGAGAGGAGAGAATGCGGGATGGCGACGAAGAAGAGAATGGCCTGGTCCCAGAGGCAGGATGAGAAAATGCCCTGGAGGAGGCAATGAGGCTCAGCTGGGACCTTCCAGTGAGTTCCAGTCCCTCGAAACCCAAGACAATGTTGATGGTGCTGTGCTCGCCTGGCTCTCTGTCCTCTGCACACACCGGGGCTCCTGGGCCACCCCAGCTTCTCTCTGCTGGTGGCCTGTGCCTGTATCTCTCCAGTCTGAGCAGGGGGACACAGGGAATATGGACAGAGGAGAGCCAGGGCCCTGAAATTTCCAGGCTGTTGGCCCAGTGTGGAATCCGTTAACCTTTTCATTGATAATCTGGGCAGTGAGGAGGGGGATACCTCCATTAGAGCCGGAATTAACCCACTGGAGGCCGTTTCATGCATCTCATCAGAGGAGAAATGCCCAGAGGTGCTGAGGCCTACAGGACGCAGGGTGCCGGTTTGAGAGTAGGAGCTGAGGGGTCTCCTCTTGGGGAGAACCTGAGTCTTGAGGCCTCAGGGCTCCAGCATGGCTGACCCATCCAGTCTGCTGACCTTGTCTGTGTCCTCACCTAGGCTGGCCCTTTGGTAACAAGCAGTCTCATGGTTACTTTCCATGTCACATACTGTGCCTTTTAAATACCTTTAGGTGTCCTGTCCAGCGTATTCGTCACCATTTCTATAATAAGATGCCTCCTGCCCTGCTGGGGTGCTGTCTGCCTGGGGAAGGGGCTGGGTTGTATTCCTCTCTCTGTCACTCACTGGGCAGTGCAGTGGTGGGGAGCTGGGCCAGCTGGGAGTGTTCACAGGTGAGGGCCATTACTGAGAGATGGCCCTGTTGTTCACCTATTCTTGGAATCTTTACCCCAGCCCCATGCTCCCCCCATTCCTTGTTGCAGCAGGGAGTCTCCAGATGTATACTCCTGACCCCCTCTGACTAGCAGGCCCCCCTCTGGGGCAGGACTCCATGTAAAAGGACCCCCACAGGGGTCCCACCCTAGTCTCGAGGCTCCACTGCTCTGAGGCCATCCTCTCACATTCACACCCTGGAAGAAAGTGAGGGGCCCAAAGTCACAGAACTGGTTCATAGGAATTCCCTTGAAAACCTGCTCTGTTGCATGGCTCCCTCTTGGGGCTCCCAAAGCCTTTAAACATGTTTTCTAATTAACGTTTATAAGATGGAGCTGCTTGTTCAGGCTTTTACTGGACCACTCAGATTATCTTAGAGCTAAAAGGACTTAGGGTGTTGGCCCAGTTGATCTCCTAAATTTACAGGTAGGGAAACGGAGGCCCAGAGGGGAAGGGGCAAGCCTAAGGTGATGGTTACTTGATGGCAGAGCTGGGCTGGAATGGAATCCCTGTCGAGTTGCTTATATGAGCTCAGAGATCCCATTTTTGTTTGTTTGTTTTTGCGGTACGCGGGCCTCTCACTGCTGTGGCCTCTCCCGTTGTGGCGCACAGGCTCCGGACCGCAGGCTCAGCAGCCATGGCTCCTGGGCCCAGCTGCTCCGCGGCACGTGGGATCTTCCCGGACCGGGGCACGAACCCGTGTTCCCTGCATCGGCAGGCGGACTCAACCACTGCCCCACCAGGGAAGCCCAGGGATCCCTTTTAAAGGCATTTTAAAGGCCACAACCCTGGTGCTGTTCACAACCACTGGCCGCTGCTCTTCCCACCCTAGTCCTCCGGTCACTCCATCCACACGGCTCTCCTTGAATCAACTTGAGAGCTGTTGCTGAGTCCTCTGTGTGGCCTCTCCTGCTCTTCATCCCCTCCCCTCCCTGCCCTCTTCTCCAGTCTCATTCAGTTAATGCATATCCAGAGCTCATGGCCTCAGGAAAGCCTTCTCTGACCCCTCAGTCTCCGTCGGGTGCCCCAGGGGCCTGTACACACACACAACCACTTCAGCCTCCTCTCTGGTGGTCAGGAGGTGCAGATTAAAACAATGAGGTGCCATGGTCACATATCAGATTAGCAAAAATGATGTGGGAGAAGGGCCACTCGTGCACACAGCTGATGGAAGTGAGAATTGTTCGGTCCTTTTGGAAAAGGCTAGTGACATCTGTTAAACTTAAAATACGCATTAACTTTAACTTGCAATCCCACCCTGGGATTTTGTTCTGTAGAAATAAAAGCACCAGCCTACAAGGAAATAAGGCTGTTTATTGCAGGACTGCTGGTAGTAACACACACACACACACACACACACACACACACACACACTCACACACACAGCCTGCAAACAACCTAAAGATGTCAATAAATTTGGAAGTGGTTGACAAACTGCAGCTATGGGCTTTCAACCAGCTGCTAAGAGAAGGCAAGAAGGCGGTAGGTACCTCTAGTTACCAGCCTGGAGGGATGGCTATGATGTGTCAGCAAGTGAGAACTGTTAGTTGCTGATATGTATGATGTGATTCCACCCTTGACTAACCTTCAAAGACCCTTCCATGTCCATGAGGGTGGGCTGTGCCAGAGCTGGGAGTCACCAGGGGTGAGGGTGTAGCACAGACAGAGGCAAGAGAGGCAGGTGGCTTCGATGGGGCAAGGAGACCTCCAGGTTGGGATTCTGAGACTGGACTCTAAAAGGAGGTGAGTGCAGCAATTAGGGCTGGGGTCCAAGGCCAGGGTGGACCCAGCACCAGCTGACCTGCCCTTGACTGCACCAGAGCTCCTCTCTCCCCCAGGGTGATGGTGGTCCTGGAGCAAGGCTGGGCTGGCTGGTGGTGATGTGAGGGAGGAAGAATTGTAGGAGTTAGGAGACAGTCAAAGTCAAGGTCATAACCCTGACCTTTAACTCCTATTTGATCTGGGACAGCTCCTTACTTGCTCGCTAAGTTTGTATTTCATGGGATTTCATGCCATGCTCATACAGGACCCAGTCGAGATACACAATTAGCTGGTTAGTTTGACCATTATTCTGGATGAATTGTGTCCCCCCAAAATTCAGGTGTTGAAACCCTAACCTCCAGAGTGACTATTTGGAGATAGGGCTTTTAAGGGGGTAATTAAGGTTAAATGAGGCCATAAGGGTGGGCTCTGATCTGATAGAACTGGTGTCCTTATAAAACAGGAACAGACAATAGAGACAGATGTGTGTGTGTGTACAGAGAAGAGGCTATGTGAGGGCACAGAGTGAAGGCAGCAGTCTGCATGCCAGGAAGGCAGACCTCACCAGAAGTGGACAATGCTAGTACCCTGATCTCAGACTTCCAGCCTCCAGAATTGTGAGAAAATAAATACTGTTGTTTAAGCCACCCAGTCTGTAGTATTTTGTTATGGCAGCCTGAGTAGACTAATACAGCCATTAAACCGGGCAATTCAGGTTATAAGGATTAACTTCTTTTGTGACTTAACAGGCACACTCTAAGTCAGAACTGTTAGGGTGGTACAGGGGACATTTACTATTTTGTGGCCACTTATACCCCTTTACTATGGGTCATATAATTAGGGTGAAATTGACCCAGCCCTGGCTTAGAGGGTGAATCACATGGCCCAGTCCTGGCCTCTCAGTGAATTTCACCATCTTGACCATGGGGTGGATTCAGGAATGGGCATCTGACCCCATCTGGGCCCATCAGATACTTGGGACTCAATCTGAGCTCTTGGGGGCAGCACCAGTTTTCCTTCAGTGTCTGAGGTTGTGAGAATGTGAGAATGTGAAGCGGCAACTGCAGCAGCCTTCTTGGCACCATGAAGAGACTTCTTGCCTAAGAAGGGAGTGACCCAAAGGAAGAGGGGAAGAAAGTTGTAGGGAAAAAACCTGGGTTCTGGGGACATAATTTCATATGTCTAAGGCCAAACTATCCCTGGATTTTTAATTTTGTCATGCAATAAATTCCCTTTTTGCCCGAGTCAGTTCCTGTCACTTGTTATATAACCATGACTGAGCCACCAGTTCTTCTCAACCTCTGATCCTTCCTGTGGTTGGGTGGGACCCCTCTGCTGTCCTGACATGGAGTGGGCTCCCTACTTATCTAGTGACTAGTTTTGGTACACTAGGTGTCTTTCTGACTTCCAGCCCTAGAGCTGAAACAGCCCTGTGGGCGAGAATTGCACCCAACCTCTGAGAACTTTGCATGAGGAAGGTGCGTTGAAAGGCATATCAGAGCATTTCCCTTCAGGAAGGCAAGCCGAGAGCTGAGTTTCCATGGCCCAACTTTAATTTAACTGACAATTTTAAAAATCAAAACCAGCGCCTGGGCATTTAGAATGTCTGTCTTCCTGGTTTAATTTCATGGGGATTGTGTTATGGCTTTTGATAAAATGTTTCATTTTGAAGGACTGGTTTCATCAAAGCAGGGCTTTCCTTTACAGGGTCAGCTCCACCCATAAAAGACATTTTCATTACGAAAAAGCGGCGCCTGGCTTGGAATTAATTGTAGGTTCAGAGAGCAGAGAGGAAATGCCTGTGCCCTTTGGTGATCCCTCATGGTCCCTGAGGAGGCGATATAGCTGAAATCTGGAGTAATTTCTTGAACACATCATGCATGGTCACACCTCCTGACTTTGTCCATGCTGCTGCCTCTCCTTGGATGTCCTCCCTCTGCTCACAGCAGGCAAAATCCCATGCTTGCTGGCTTACCTCTGCCAATTCTGGGTGTGGTCTTGAGCAGCTTCCGTGGTTTGCCAGGGCTGGTTGGTTGCAAAATGGTGTAAGTATGACCTTATTTGCAGGTATGATTTAATTTGAAGACTTCGAGATGACGACATTGTCCAGATTTATCTGAGGGGGCCCTAAATACAATTACAAGTGTCCACATAATGGGGAGACTGAGGGAGTTTTGACACAAACACACACAAGCAATGAGATCAAGGAGGCGGAGACAGGAGTGATGCAGCCACAAGCCAAGAACTGCTGGCAGCCACGAGAAACTGGGAGAATTGAGGAATGGAGTTTCCCCTAGAGTCTCTGGGGACAGCTTGGCTCTGCTGATGCCTTGATTTCAGCCTCTGGAACTGGGAGAGAATACGTTTCTGTTATTTTGAGCCACCTGTTTGGTGTTGATTTGTTGTAGCAGCCATAGGCCACTAATACAGAAGGGAAGGCCATCTGAACTATCTTGTGCAAACCAGGGACTTTGTCTTGAGGATGGTGGAGGGGGTAATTCGTGAAACCCAGAGTGGAAAGAGCATTCTACCCTCCTAGGGCTGGAAGCAGGGCCAGAGAGATGCCAGCGACCTGACAGCCCTTTACCTGCTTCCGTCTATCTCCCCCTCACTCTCCCTGGCTTCCTCGTGCATCATATGCTCCATTCTTTTCTAACCAGAAGGAGAAGAAAGTGGGAGGTTCACAGGGAAGAGATACTTGCCTTTTTTTCACATGATTTGGAATTGTTTCACTTGTTACGACAACTGGTACTTTCATAATCTGAAAAATGTCAAATAAGGAAAATTGAATCTAAGATCTTTCCCAGTTCCACGCCCATCTCTTTGTCCATGCCTTGTGCTACATCGCTTTGCAACTTCTCCCTCTAGAATAGAGTAGGTGTTCTGCCCCATTCATGTGGCTTTCCTGGCCCATGGAACATGGGTGGAAGTGACCGTGTGCTGGTTTGGAGCCCAGTCCATAAGGGGCATCGTGCTCTCACGCTCAGCCTCCTAGAAGCTCCTGACCTCCTCCATGAGACGGGCTTCCCCTGGGCCCCAGGGTGCACATACAGGGAGCAGAGCTGTGGGCCTGAGCAGACATTATTGTTGTTCTAAGTTTCCAGGTTCTAAGGTGGTTTAATATCCAGTGTTACTATGGCAGTGGGTAACTGCTACAGAAATTGGTACCTTGATAAGAAACCTGCAATATGTGGCATTGGCTTTGGAACCAGAAAGTGTTATAGGTGGCTGGGAAAATAATGGCATGTGTTATGGAGTAGCAGAACATTTGCTGAAAGGGAAAGTGTACCTAATACACTTGTGGCCTTGGGCTGGGAGTGTCCAGGTAGAATGTTGCAGGCACGAGCAGGCTCCTGCTGTCTGCATTTAATATGGAACTACAAAGAAGAGATAGCTCAGGAAAAACCTGGCCAGATCTCAGAAAGAATTAGAGGGAAGGAAGAAAGTCTGGAAAATCTGGGATTTACTGGGTTGAAAAATAAAACTATTTCTAATCTCCAGCTTCTCCATTCAATAAGAGAGTCTCAAATTAAGCACAGCCTGAGAGAAAAGTCAAATCAAGGGCATGGCTATTAAGATATAGCTTGGGGGTCTAGAGTGAATCAAAGGCATAGCACTTGCACTCATGTGAAGGCCTCTGGAAGGATTAAATGGTGCCGAGAAGTTACTAAAAGATCAGTGGTGTGGTCCCGCAGCAGCCTGAGTTTCCCACAGTACCTGTAATTAAGTACAGAGAGAGACATGTCTTGCAATGAATCGTGAATATGGCTTTTGGCACGTGATATCAAATATATAGGAAATCCACAATTTTTGAGAGGGCTGTATTGGCAAAAGCCCACCAATCCGGACCAAAAGAGACTGAGATTATTCAAGATGGAAAAAAAAATCTCTGGGCCACTAATTTGTTATGGGCAAGATGCAGGCTGAGTAAACATTCAGCTGCCATGAAGGGCATATTTTGGAGTGTCCTTCTCAGAAGTGACCAAGGAAAATGATGGAGAAGGAAAGATATCCTAGAGAGTAGAGCCAAGAACCACTGACAACAAAGGACTGAGGATCCAGGCCCAGGGGGTGAACCTGGAGCCTAATCCCAGAACATTCCTTACTCCAGGGTAGCAGTTCCTGGCAACGTTTCTCCAACAGGACGTAAGAATTGCTGTGGACCAGTGACTGTTTGGGGCCTCCTGTCCTCCTCCTTTTTGAATGGGAGTGTTTTTTCCGTGATCTGTCCCTGTTCTACCATGGCGTATCAGGGCTGTGTGTGAGACATTGGAGGGGAGGAGGGGTGCAAACAGCTTCTCCTTTTGTTGCATAGGTCCCAGGAGCAAGGCGAGCTGCATTCAGATCTGACTTAGACTATGAGATTCTCATCTTCAAGCTTGATGCCATGATTGGGTGTCTTGGGTGAGAATGAGTGTATTTTGCAAGTGGGAGGGTCTTGAGTAACTATATCCAAGAGGGCAGTTTGTGGTAGATTTTATCATTATTCCCAATTCCTCATGCATCCTGTAGTGGTTTCCTAGAGTTGCCATAACAAATTACCACAAACTTGGGTGGCTTTAAACAACAGAGACATTGTTTCATGGTTCTGGAGGCCAGAAATCTGAAATCAAGGTGTCAGCAAGGTTAGTTTCTTCTCTGAGGGAGAATCTGTCCCATGACTCTCTCCTAGCTTATAGTGGTTGCCAACAATCCTTGGCATTTCTGTCTCTACTGTCACATGGCGTTCTCCCTGTGTGTCTCCCTCCCCTTGTCTCTTCTTATAAGGACACTGGTGACATTGGATTAGAGGTGCACTCTGATTCCTTATGACTTCATCTTAACTAATTACTTCTGCAAAGACCCCATTTCCAAATAAGGTCCCTTTCTGAGGTTCTGGGCAGACATGCATTTTTTTGGGGGAACACGATTCAGTCTACTACATGTCCCTATATTCACACCCTTTGCCCTGTGACTCTGCAGCTTCTCTCTCCAGGATGGAGAGTATATCTGCGCCATTCACGGGGCTTGTCCATGTGTCTCACGTGGCCAGGAGACGTGGGTGAAACAAACTGTGGGCCAGTTTGGAGCCCAGGTCTTAGAGGCATCGTGCATTCATGCTTACCCTTCTAGAAGCCTCTGATCTCCTCCATGAGATCTCCCCCTCAGAGCTGCTGTCCCTGCACCTTGGCCTACATATAAGCTGCCCCAGCTGCCCCGCAGACCTGCCCTGTCAGGAGAGCTGCTTTGGCCAGGCTGAAGAGCTGTGAGCCGGGGGATAACACTTGTTGTCTTTCTCTACTAGGTTCTAGGGTGCTTTGTGAGGCAGTGTTCTTGGGACAGGAGTTAATCAATATGGTGGGAAAGGGGCAGCTTTTTCCAAGCCCTGCTCTGGCTACCATGCTGAAATGTGAGCCCAGTGTTGCCAGAGTATATTATTTTATCAAAAGGAGACAAGAATCTAGATTTCAAATCCATAATCTCCTAATTTTTATATGTGTGTATCTGATTCAATTAAAAATATCACTGTGCTTTCCCAACCAGACACACCTGAGGTTAGGATTCTGCCTGTAAGCTTCCAGCTTATGGCCTGGGCAGACTGGCCTGGCCAGGGGGATCCCTTTGCTCAGCTGCTTCCTGTCAGAGGAAGCATCCTGGGCAGATCCTGACTCGAGGAGGAGAGGGTCCTTCTATGTGACACAGAACCCAAGTGGGCCCAGCAGCAACCGAGGATTCCCATCAGGAGGAAGTACAGAGCCCATCTCTGTGGATGGTCGTGCATAGGATGATAAGACCATTTAGGGGATCTGTCATCTTGGTGCCTTTCTGCCCCTTACAAGGGCATCTCAGTTTATGCTGTTAAGAAATTTTTGGCAAGAAGATGCCCATGGTATTTCTTTTACAAAAATGGTGGAGTTTCAGGGATTGCTCTAAAAAACCAAACCAAACCAAATAAAGCCAAAACAATTACTGGAGAAGGGGGGACATCAAACACCACCAAGGTGAAATTGATTTTACTGGATGAACATCTCACTTTAAATTTAAATTGAGTCCAAGTTCATTTTCTCTCCCAGACTTCTAGAAGGTGGCATTCAAAATGTTTACACTTGTTTCATCTGCCTTTTTGCTTAACCCTGGTCCCCCACCTCCTTCCCTTCACTTCACACTTATCGTTTCGTTGCACACATATGCTCCACTTTATATTTACATATATCGAATTTTTATATATGTCTTGTGAAATATGCCAGACGAAGAATGAAACGGTCCTGAAACAGCTGGAAAATTATGCAACAGCGAGGAGATTGGGCACATTCACATTCTGTACTGCAAAGTTGCACAACAGACCAAGTTTGTTATAAGTGAAGCTGGGAGGTTTTTATTTTTTCTCCAGGGTGACAGCTTGCATGGTGGAGTAGGCTTTCTGCAGAAGGCATTTCCTCAGGAGCCTCAAACTCCCCTCGAAGGGAGAGGCGAGGCTGGAGCTGCACTGGGAGCGCAGAGGCTGCAGCCCAGGGGAGGCTGTCGAAGGGCTGGAGGCAACTCCAGTGGTCTGGTGAGGTCAAGGCCAAAGGTCCAGAGAGACTGAAGTCCAAGGTCCAGCAAGACTGAGGCCCAGTTTCTAGTGAGAGGAGGTCTGACCTTTTGGAGGCATCCATGTCCCTGCTGCCTTGTGTTGGGAAATCCTGGGGACAGAGAGCCTCTGATGGATCTGGAGCCAAGTGGTCCCTCACTGCCTGCTGCTCCCAAAGCTCAGGGTCTTCGGCTGCCCAGCACCACCCTGGTTCTGCAATTCTCAGGCCTCTCCCATGCCCCAGGAAGATTCAGGAGAGTAGGGCCTTGGGCCCTCAGACCAGGGCTGGGTCATCCCTGGAGCCATCAAGCCCTGCAACACTGCTCGGCTGTGTACCTCATCTGTGTCTCACAGGTTAGAGCCAGTGAATCCTGCAACTGAGTTCAAAATCTCTCATTGCCGACATCCAGTGGTGGGGGGAAGGCTTTACTATGTATACATTAAAAAGATCCTAGAGTCTCAGTCAACCTCAGGTATAACAGGGTGGCCGATAATGTAATTTGGCTGCTCAACAATTTAAGATAACATTATGGTCAGCAGTGACCTTCTGTCTGGGCTCAGTCTGACAGCCTGTGTGGAGTAGGGAGCCTGGCACGTGCTGGAGGAGGGACTCCCCATCAGAGGGTCTGTGGTGCAGGTCAGGAGGAGGACAGACACCACAGCACAGCCCCATGGGGAAGGGAAGAGCCTCTGTGAAGCTGGAGCCCAGCCCTTGGCACAGGGTTTGAATTTACCCAGAGACATGGGCAGGGCTATTGGGCTCTCCCCAGTAATGATGGGGAAAATCAGGGGTTCTGTGCTCTGAGGGGGACTGAGAACAGAAAGCCTGTTGGGGGCTTTGGCTACCCCAGCAAGCAGGCCAGTGGCTCCTGGGTGAGCTGGCAGGTCCTGTTCACGGCCTTCGTGGCCAGGGCAGGCCAGGACATGGCAGAGCCCGTAGGCTGGCCAAGGCTGGGGACCTGCTGCCGTGTGGACCCTGCGGAGGGTTGCTAAGGAGTCTGGGGCTCAGCTGAGAACTTGGGCTGCCACGGCCACTCAGAATGGAGATGGGAATTGCCATGGGGGAACAGTGCTGCTGGACTCATTCAGTTTCCTCTTTCTCATTTTCAGAAATGCAGTTAGGGAGGCCAAGGCCCTGCATGGGCTCTGGAGCAAGTGTCTGTGTGTCTGGGTCTGTGCGTGTTTGTGGGCTTGGGTCAGCGTGCGTCTGTGTGCTTGTTTGTGCACATGTATCACTACATGTATGTGGCACTGTGTGTGTGTGTGAGTGTATGTGTGTGTGCGTGCACACGTGTTCATAGGTGCAAATGAACACTCTTGCCTCCCATCTCTCGGGACAGTCGTCTATCAGGTGCCTCGAACTGGCTTCCTGCTTTCCATTCATATGAACTTGTTGTCAAGTCCCCAGACCTTGAAGTGACGGTTCTCCTGTGGCGCTCCCCAAACCCTGCACCCCCAGGTCCCCTCCACCTCTGCTCCCAGTATCCCACAGTAGCAGCCTGTGCTTTCAGACTCATCTTTGGAGGGCCCTGTATTCTCAGCCAGGGGGAACAATCTTGGTGGGCAGCAGGGGGCCAATGGTGCCAGGTGGGGACCATGAAAAAGAGTGTCTTGCAAAGTTCCAGCAACCTGAGGCCCTCGTGGAGGTCCTGAGTGGGCATAGCAGAGAAACCTGGGATGGGGGAGGGGATGCAAAGGCAATTTGCGCTGGAGAGCTGCCCGCATAGGCTGCAGGTGCCTCAAAGGCCATGCAGGGGCTGGTTGAGCACAGAAGCCCTTGTTCTAGCCTCCCCATCTGAAGAAACCAGAGGTGGGCCCTGCAGTGCAGGGTGGTGGCCCTGATACCCCCTTGGTGAAGCCAGCTGGGTGGAGACCATGACGTCAGGAAAGCATCTAAAGGCTGTGCTGCCCCTCAGATCCGGCTCAAGCCTGCCTGTGGCCTGGTAAGTCCTAGTGTGGCCAGATGTGCTTTTTTTTTTTTTTTTCTCCAAGAGAAGCGAGAGGTGCATATTTTAATGAGATATCTTTTGATTTTTAAAAAAATCTTAGCAAATAGTTTGAGTTAACAAACAAAACCCTGTGGGCTGCTAGCTGGCAGCCCCTTATGCATCAGTTATGACACTTGACTTTATAAGCACTAGCTAATGGCTCCACTGCTTTAGGCAAAAAGCAGGGGCTGATAGGAAGGAGGCGCCGAAGGCCTCAGAGGAGCACTCAGAGAAGCTCACCTTGTGGGTGATGAGTTCTCTGGCTCTGGAGTGAGTCATGAGGTCTGGTCTGGCTCTGTCCCTGGGGGCTATCATCTCTAAGGCTCAGCTTCTTCGTCTGAAAGTGGGAATGTTGCATTTCCACCTGGTGGGATGTAGTAAGGATCAAGGGAGATAGTTTATTTAAGAGCTCTGCTAATTCGCCAACAGAGCTGCGGGCTTGCAGGAAATACTGTGATTGACAAAACACAGCTTGGCACATAGAGATGCTTCCCAAGGGCACACTGCCCCCAGTGTCTTCACTGGGAAGAGGAAACTGTGGGGCCCATGTTGGCCAGTCACATTTGACCAGGGCACACAGGGATGGTCACGGGACATGGATGTGTGAGATCCTTGTCCTGAAAAGGGGGCCAGGAAGCCCCAGGACTCACCATTGTCCTAGTGAGTGCTCCCAACTCCCAGAGCATTTTGAGATGAACACGATCTTGCTTCATTCTCCTACTTAAATCTCCCACTTAGAACAAAATGCAGCCTGCAGGCCAAGGCCCTGCCTCATCTATGATCCCCTGGTTGCCTCTCTCTCTTCATCTTTTCCTTCTTTCATTACCTTCTGGCTTCACCACTCTTCTTTCCCTGGAGCAGTAAAAGCTCTTTTCTGCCTTAGAGCCTTTACATGTGCTGGTCTCTCTGCTTGAGATGTTCATTGCTTAGATTGCCCTTTCCTGGTAACTTCTCTCTGATCAGCTTTCATCTTTCCTCCATCTTCCTCTCCCTTGTCCCATGCATTCTATATCATGAACCTCGTTTTATTTTCTTCATAGCATCTATCTTTCAAATTTATCTTATTTTTTAAAATTCACTCTGCAAATATTTACTGAGTGCCCACTATGTGCCAGGCTGTTTTTTGTCAATCACAGTATTTCCTGCAATTCTTCAGCAAGGTTCCTTATTAGGCCATGGCATCCCAGTCACCCATGTCCTGCAGTACAGCCAAGGTTTAGTTCTAAAGTCAGTGATGATATGAAAAAAGCACGTGGTCAACATACTTTGGAAAATTTCCAATCCACACAGCTTTGCATCTATAGGCCAACGTTGAACTACGCACAGCTGGGTACAGGGAGTGATGGAGAGCAAAACTAGCTAAGGTATGGAGGGCTTCATGTTGTGTTAAATCATTTAATTCTCCAAGCCACTCTGTGAAGTAGGTGATATTACTCTGCTCATTATACAGTTTAAGAAACTGAGGCATGGGGAGGATAAGTAAGTTTCTCAAGGTCACATGATTGGAAAGTGACTGAGAGAGCCCGAGCAACCTGTCGCAGGGCTGCTATGAGGAGTTTAAATCAAATATCCTGGAGAGCCATCATGAAATTCCCCTCCCAGCAGCCCTCAGGGAGCAAGGCCTCCACTGCCCAGGATGGCAACACTGACAGGGTATGGGAGGGAACACTCTCATTAGGAGATCTGCCTTGTTATTCTAAAGTAACACCTATGTTTTCGGCTGCCAGTGTGCATTGAGGGCTCTCACGTTCATCCTGCATTGAAAATGAGGATGTGCCAGGCCCCAAGCTCTTCCTGACCCTGGGAGGAAGGCGTGTGGTCCCTGCCCTGCAGGTGAGGAAATGGGCAGTGGAGAGACTGGGCACCATGTGAGGTCACAGTGTGCAAGGGGCTGGAGATGCCCCATCCGACTTTTGGGAGAGAAAGTCACTAGACTCAACAGCTCAATTTCAGGCCTGATCCTAAGGGTGTTGCCACTGTGCCAGAGACAGGTGGCCAGGTCTGGGCTAGAGGGAGTGGCAGGGAAGAGGGGCGGATTCCTTTTCCTAATGAGAGGGTAGATGGAGCGATGACTGCTTTGTTGTGGGGGTAAGGGAAAGGAGGGGCCTCAGATGCCCCTGGGGCCCAGGAGGGAGAAGAGGTGCCAGATGTGAGCCCAGGAGGCTGCGGGTGGGGTGGAGATGGGGGCTGTGAGGAGCTGGGTCTCTGAGACACATTGATGGAGATGCCTAGGGGTTACTGTATTTACAGGTGGATGGACCTGGCTGGGGTGGTCTGTGAATAGACTCTTGAACCCATGGGAAAGGGTAAGATTGCCCAGGATGGGTGGGGCTGGGACATAGATG
The DNA here is from genome assembly GCF_005190385.1 of Monodon monoceros. Taxonomy (NCBI): domain Eukaryota; kingdom Metazoa; phylum Chordata; class Mammalia; order Artiodactyla; family Monodontidae; genus Monodon; species Monodon monoceros. Next base: position 153,626,177 of record NW_021703768.1, read on the forward strand.
AAGAGGAGTCATGTGTATGAAGAGAGAGTGGCATCCATTGGGACTGGCCCTGAGGAGTGGCCAGAGGCTTTGGGGACAATGTGAAGGTTAAAGCCCTTTCCTGAGGGGCAGCCTGGAGCCAGATTTGTAGAGAGCATGCAAGGGATGATTTATTTTACCCAAAACAAAAAAAAACTTTAAAACATTGCAGAAAAGATACAGGTATATCTCTCTTATTTATTTATTTATTTATTTATTTTTTGAATGATCAAAAGATGGGGACACTAATTTGCAGGACTCCACTTTAAATATCCTGCAGACTTTGTGTCGGGTCTCAGCATTTCTTCAGAGGAGGAACCATCTGAAACTGGGAGGGAGATAGTCAAGAAGCACCCTCCTGTTAGCGATGGGGACTTTGCTGAGGGAGAGGCCTCCTAGCACCCCCCCGGAGGGGCAGAGGGTCCCCAGGGAGTCTCCAACAGCAGCAGTGATGGCCAAAGGCCCTCAACCCTGCATCCAGAATTTCTTCCCACTGGGTCTTGGCCTTTGGATTCCATGGTTAGTGCTACTGCCAGCCCCAGCCCGAAGCTTTGGCCTCTTTAAGGCCCACATCCTAGATGCCGTGAACCCTGCAGGGTTAGGCAGGACTGCAGTGGAAGGAACTTGACAAAAAGGGAAGGCAATCGAAAGAGAATAAAGCTCTGGAGGCCAGGGATCCTGGGGTTTCGCAAGGCATTGGCCAGGGCCACCGGTTGACATTCCCCAGATTGTAAGTGAGGAAATGTCCAGTTAAACTTACAAAGGATTTGAACACAAAATGCCACAATGTAATAGGATTGTGTCCTTCACAAGTTACATACAGTATTTATATGTAAAGAAATTAATTCTCCAGGCTCTGTTGATGATGTCATCTGGGAATGGGATAAACAAAATGTCCAGTGAAGAACATATTCTTTCAACAGACGGGGTAAGCCAGGGACTGTGCCATGCTCTCATTTGGACATAAGGGCAAGCAAAGTGCTGGGGGGCCTTGGGGCTGACCCTTAACGTGTTTCTGCCCCAGATTGTTACACCCCTGCCCCTTGTCAGCAGCTGGTTCAGCAATGGGCATGTGAGCCAGTCTTGGCCCACAGATTAGAGGGGAGTCAGCTGGTCCACCTGGGAGAGCGGGGGACACCTGCATGTGGTTTGGTCATCCTGCTACCTGGCTGAGCTCCGGAGCTGTCATACCCGCAGACCTCCCGCATTTCCTTATGGTTTAAGCAGGCGGGGTTACTTGCATCCAGGGGCATCTTAAGGGACCCAGAGGCCTTTCTCAAACGGGAAGCCTGGACCAAATGTCCCTCCTGACCTCTGTGAGAGGCCAGACACAGCTAGACCCTGATCCAAGTAGACTCAGCACCTGCCACATCCAGACACCTCCTTGAAATATCTTGGGACTTGCTGCCTCTCTGCCATGTTGAGCACATGTTGACAGTCATAGATGGGCACTGAGCTTTATCTTTTTCCCCAGGTCGTTACTGCCTAGTTTGAGCCTGAGCCTCCAGCTTGTGTCTCCATGCGGAAGTGTTGAATGAGCCAGGATCCCCAAGCCTCCAAACCTCAAGCACCTTGCTTTTTACTTCCAGGCAGAACTGACTGCAATGGGGGTGGGACACCTCTGTGTGAAACATGGCAATGAAAACAATTGTTGCCTGGACACCACCTACATTTCCTCTTTTGCCTGACACAGATCCCTGTCCGGGGATGCTCAAGAAACTGCGAGAACCACACCCCCAAAGGCCACCTGGCCACCATATTCTGTTTAATTAGCATTATTGCTTACCAAGGCCGCTCCTGGCCAGAACTCTGCCTGTGCATCTGACGGGACCACTGCACCCGCTGTTTGCCAACAGCAGAGGGGGGCAGAAATGCTGTCTTCAGAGGCCCTTTGACAAGGTCACCAAGTCCTCACGGCTTGTTATGCTCAGCATACGGGTTCCCAGAGGACTAGAAAAGTCTAGATCCCTTCCCACAACCCCCGGGAGCTTGCTTGTCGGGAGAGAGGACAACGAACCCTCACTACTTCCATCTGCTTGTAGCCTGCAGTGCGGGCAGGTCCTGCCAAGGATGGTGACCTCGTCAAAGGGCAGAAGCACTTCTAGTTTCCGTGTGGCCGCCAGGGGACAGGAATGGCTCTGATGAAGTCTGTGCTGGCACATGTGGCCCGGAAGTCAGAAATGGGCTGAGAGCCCTGCTTCTTTTCAGAATAACGCAGGGCACTGCTCCCACCAGAGAGCTTGGGCAGGCACAGGGCAAGAAACGTTTCTTAACGTTCCTGCTCGGAGGCATGTGTGGCGATTTATGACACCCAAGATGACCAGGAAATGTGCCCATCTCTTTCTGCTCCTCACGTTGTTGGGAAGATTTTAAAGGGACTGGAGGGTTCAAGCTCACCCTGAGTTGTTCTCATCCCTTCCCCACAACATGGGGCTGTTCTAGATCAGCGTTGCAACTCATCCTTCAGGGATCAGACTGGTAACAACCATGAACAAAAGGCAGGTATAGGACAATAGGGAGTGGTAGGGACTGTCAAGTAGGAGAGTGAAAGCCAGACCTAAGGACATTCAAGTTCAATTAAAATCAAACACACATGACATGCACTTAATAAGTGTTCCAGCTGAGTTTGTTCTGTGGTTCTTGGGTTGTCTTTGGGATCTAGACTGAATAAGTAGACTTGAACAAAGAACCACTGGGGATTTCTGTGTTCCACTTTCACCTGAAGTAGAAGAAGGGGGAACAGAGAGGCAAGCACCAGTGGGTGGGGTAGCATTTTCCAGAAGAGGAATAAGAGAGATCTGAACCATGGAGGTTTGAAGAAGTAGGGGTGACTCTTTTTTTTTTTTTTTTTTTTTTTTGAGCTGAGGACAAGTGATCAGGAAGCTGGGATGAGTCCACAAGGGCCCCCTACATGGAGGATTCAACCATAAACTGTGATGCATGTGTGCTTGGTCCTTCCACTCAGCCTAGAGGGGTGTCATTGTAGGGACTAAAGATGGGATGGTTAAGGGCCGTGGTCTGCCTTCCACTTATGAGGGGTCTTTGTCTGGGTGGAGCCCCAAGAAGCTGGGGGTAATTTGGGAAGGAACAGTTGCCAGGAGTGACTCAGGAGTGTCAGAGAGACAAACCTTCTTTCCAAAAAGATATTCTAGAGCTGGTTTTCCAAAGTGTGCAACATAATTTTGTTACATGGACCCATCAGAAAATATCATCGACTTGCGAAGTGAGAGGGTCGGTCATTTTCAATTCTCCTTTTGTCCTTCTGATTGCATCAAAGGAAAGGGCTTTGCTTCTTCTAGTCTGTCTCACCACTTTTCCAACACTTGTTAATCAGCTTCAGCCTCCGTGCCTTTTGCAGGCAATAGTATTTACAATTTGATAACAGCTTTTTGTTTCATGTATTTATTTTTGGCAGTTATCTTTGATTTATGGCAAGATGTTGGCTTTCCCATTTACGGTAGTGATTTAAAGTATCCTTTAAAAACTTAAGTACAGTATAAAGAAATAATGGTGGTGGTAGGAGGATTATGGTAGTCACCATAAACCTGGCAGGGAAGCAAATGAGGTAGTAGAACATCACCCTCATCAAATAGGCGAGGCTGCTGCTTGGCTGCTGCTTGATCTTTTGAGGCGGATGAAAGCACGACAGCCACAGGGGGAATGAGTGGAAGTGTCGTGGATTCCAAGACAGCACCTAGCTGGACCCAGCTCTGGGCTGCCTGGCTTCCTCAGCCTTCAGGGTTCGACCTATACCACTTCTTATGGGAAGTCCTCCAGGATACCTGGCTCTGGAGTCATCTCTCTTCCCATACACTGATCACCATCCACTTTCTCTGGAACCATCAGAGGTTACAAACGTGGATGCCTGCTGGGGGTAAGGGAAGGGATCCTACAGCAACCTGCAGGGCATTTGCCCCACTTAATGGCTGATAAGCAGAAATGCAGGCCCAGTGTGGTCACACTCCAATTTCTCAAAAGAAGTCAGAAGTCTAAATTCTTATGTGAAATGTTACCATTTTTAACACTGACAACAGATGTTCACCATGCCTGGGGGCTGGATCCTGTTTGGGCACCCTCAGGTGTCACAGAGGAAAGCTTCCAGGTGAAGATGGCCATCAAGCTTCAGTGCCCTCTGAAAATGATGGGTCCTGAAAATGATGGAACTGAGAATATGAAATCACAGCTAGAGCAAGTTGTGTAAGTCATGTGTTTTACCCATAAGACTGGGCCCTTCTGGTGGGCAGGGAGGGACCTGAGTCATCAGGCCCTGCCTGACCAAGGCCAGCCCCAAAGCACTGGCCACACAGGCCTGGGGCAGGGTGAATGAGAAAATCCAAAAGGACAGGTGTCCACCCTCCAGGGAAGTGAGGCAGAAGTCTGGGGTCACATAGCAGAGGTGTTCCCACAGACACATGCTTGGGAGTGGGTTCCCAAGGGGAGGGAAGGTCATTGTGCTGGGGGACAGCAGACTTGGTAGGACAGGCAATGAGGATTGTGCTGGAGAGGAGTCCAGCTGGGAATGGGCTTTGACAGCAAACTGGCTCCAGGATGGAGAGGGATGCCTTGGATGCTGAGTTGGGAAAGGTGGGCAGAGTGTAGAGAGGCTATTTCAGGCAGAGCCTGGGGGTGTGCAAAGACCAGGCGTCTAGACTCCCATGTAGGATTCAGGACAGGTGAGGCAGGCAACCTGACTGAGCTCTAGCAGGTGGAGCCCAGGTCTAGGTGGAGGAGACTGTGCTCAGAGGCTGCAATGGAGGGTTGGGGAGGCAGATGGAGGGGGAGAGGGACTTCAGGCAAAGAGGAGCTGGAGACTGAGGGAAACTTGCCTCTCTCTGTAAGGGTAAAAGTTGATCTTTGGGGTGGCTCTTGTGGTGCATGCACCCTCCTGGTAAAACTGTTTTTCAGCCTCTGGGGTCTCTAACTGGTCAAAAGGCCTGGCTCAGCCCCATGGACCAGTAATCAGGCCTCCCCACCCCTTCCCAGCTCTGCTGCCTATTCTGCCCCAGGGCGCACAGAGAGGGAGAGGCGGCCCCTCGCGCCCCAGGGCTGACGGTTGGGACCCGGGTGCTCCGAGGACTCTTTGGGTGGGGATGCTCGGGCGGGCTTTAGCTCCTCCGAGGTTTCGCGCCACGAGTGCGCGGGGCGCCGCAGAGGGTGGCCAGCAGCGGGGCTCTCCCGACCCGGCCCGTGGCGCTTTTACGCCGCCGCCTCGGGGTGTCTCTGCTTCGTTACGAGCCGGGAACCGCGGCGGCGACGGCGCGAGGAGGGGAGCGGGCGGTGGCGGCGGTGGCGGCGGTGGCGGCGGCGGCAGCGGCGGCCGCGCTAAGAAGCGCCGGGTCACCGCAGGCTGAGGCGCCCGCCGTCCCCGCCCTCCCCCTCTCTCGCCTTCTCCCTCCCTCCCGCCTCCCTCTCTCGCTCGCTCCTTCCCTCTCCCCGCCTCCCTCCGCTCTCCCCCGCCCTCTTCTCCGCGCCTTGCCTCCTCCGCCCCGCGCCCTGCGGTGCTGCAGCTGCGGGCGGCTCCAGCTGCCCCCAGATGTGGGCTGGGCGGCGCGCGGGGAACTTTCGCGCCGGCTGCGAGTGCGGGGCCCCGGCTGCGGTCCGGCTGCCATGGATCCGCCGGCGGGAGCCGCTCGCCGCCTGCTCTGCCCCGCGCTGCTGCTGCTGCTACTGCTGCCGCTCCTGCTACCGCCGCTGCCCGCGGACGCCCGGCTCGCCGCCGCCGCCGACCCCCCAGGTAGGTGCGGCGCGGCCCTCACGCCTCGCGACCCCAGTCGGCCGGGCTCCTCCCCGCCCTGCGTGCCCCACCGCCCCCTCCCCAGGCGTCGTCCAGCCTGACTTGGGCAAACTCCGCGCGCCCCGCCCGGGGCCAAGTTGGCCAACTTCGGGGCCGGGTTGGTCGCGCAGGGGGCGCCCTGCGGCGCACCTGGGCGTCTCGGGCTGCGGGGAGCCTCGGAGCGCTCGCGGCTCCCGGGACGCGGAGCGTGGAGACGGAGGGCCGGGAAAGCCCCGCGGCGGAGAGCGCAGCGCCAGCCCCAGCGTGTCCGGGGGAGCCAGGGAGAGGCTGCGCCCCGGCTCGCGTCCGGGGACGCTCGGGAGGAGTCGGGTGAGGAGCGCGCCGCCTTGGGCCCTGAGGATTGGTTGGGGCGACCCGGAGGGGATCCTCGAAGATCTGAGGGACCCTCCTTCACCCTCCCTGCCCTCGGGCACGCGGGGAGGGGGGCCGGCAGCGGGCTAACCCGGAGCTGTACGCGGAGGACAGGCCACCAGTGCCCGGGGGAGCCGAGTCCTCGCCGCTCCAGAGGCGAGCGGTGAGGGCAGTCGGGCGGCGGGGACTGCTGAAGGGGTAGAGGCATACGGGTAGGGGGCCAGCCGGGAATGGCTTCGGAGCAGCCCCACGTACTGCCGAGGACGGTAGGTTCAAGGGGCGGAGGATGCTCTGACCGGGCCGTCCCTTGGGGAACTGCGAGGAGCCGCGGAGCCCCAACCCGGAACGGGGCAGGGTGCAGAGCTCTTGGCTGGGCGGGTTCTAGAGGGGGTCGGCCCGGGGTCGGCGGGGGTCGGGAGTGGCGGCCCTGTTAACGCCCCTTCCCGGTTGGAAGAAGGCTAGTTTCTGGGGGTTGCCTAGCGGAATGCCCTTCCCTTCGCAGTGGGGGAGGGGTTTGTGAGGATGCTGGACTCGGTGGCGGGTCCCAGGTCTCGACTGGTCTAACGTCCCTTCCCATTGCAGGCTGGCCCCAGGGGCACGGAGCGGAGCGCATCCTGGCGGTGCCGGTGCGCACTGACGCTCAGGGCCTCTTGGTGTCCCACGTGGTGTCGGCGGCGACGGCGCAGGCTGGGGTACGGGCCCGCAGGGCCGCCCCTGTCCAGATCCCGGGTTTCTCTGGAGGCAGCGAGGAGGACCCTGGCGGCCGCCTCTTCTACAACGTCACGGTCTTCGGCCGAGACCTGCACCTGCGGCTGCGGCCCAATGCCCGCCTCGTGGCGCCCGGGGCCACGGTGGAGTGGCAGAGCGAGTCGGGCGCCACCCGCGTGGAGCCCCTGCTTGGGACCTGCCTCTACGTCGGAGACGTGGCCGGCCTGGCTGAAGCCTCCTCTGTGGCGCTCAGCAACTGCGACGGGCTGGTGAGTACGCACTTCTCTCCCTTCTTTCTGTCCATTGCCCTCTCCTGGGCTTTGGAAGCTGTTTATCTGGGAGCCCCCTGGGAGGGCAAGGCCTGTACTGAGGACCTTCTCTGCACCCTTGTGCTTAGGGACCACTGGGTACAGACTGAAGGGGTTGGCTGTAAGGCAAGTTGTTTCAATTGGACAGAGAGGGTGATTTATGCAGAGGGAAGGCCACATTTCCAAAGCACTTATCAAGTAGCAAAGTGTGGTCTCCCTTATGCCTGCAGGCACAGGTCTTCATCTTGCATCCAGGTGTGTGTATATCTCTGTGAGTGCGTGCGTCTGCACATGTGTTTTGGAATGGGTACTAGTATCTGAGTACCTGTGTACTTGTGTGAACATGTGAATGTGCCATTGTGTCTTGTCCATGTGTGTATCTGCGGGTTTCTGTTCATTTGTGTGTCCGTGTGTGTTGCTGTGCATTGTGGCATGTGTGACATTTGTGTGGGGGCATGTGTGCTGGCAGTTGGTCTTCTCGTTTCTGTGTGTGCAAGTGGTGCCAGCCTAGGGACCAGGCAGTGGTGCTGAAATACCCAGTTATCCCTCTGCCCCCTGGCTGACCGGGAACCACTGATTTTTATGCTGTGGTTTCCTGTTGGACTTCAGCTGGTTATTTGAAAAGTTGTTTTTCTCTCTCTATTTTGAGCCAAGGGGAGCATTTGGAAATGCAGGCTCTGGTGCCCATGGGAAGGCCCTGAAGGACAGGAGAGGCTGGGGAGTGGGTCCCTTTTGGGACTGCCTGGGCCACTTAATGTGACCAGAGCCCTGGGAAGTTCTCCTGCTTCTGAGGGCCTAGGGGGACCATGGCCTGGCATAAGGGGTCCTCGGAGGAAGCCTGGATCAATGCTCAGGGAGGAGGCTGACATTGGCGGTGCTCCGTCCAGCCACCCTGAGGCCTGGCACGTGGCAGAAGCCACTGCAGTTTTCTATTTTGGATTGGGTGTGTGGTGGTCAGGCTGGCTGTGCTGGCCAGACATCTGAAGCCGCCCACCATGGGTTCCGCTCTAATTGCTGCTCAGGGGACTCCTACTCTGAGCAAATGGCCTCTCTCCCAGTCCTGCTGGCCCCTAAGCCCCCTGTCCTCCGTCTCGCCCTGCAGGCTGCAGAGCCAGCAATTACACAGAGCCCCACAACCGCTGGCGTTCTTTTTATGGAGACACAGGAAATGTCACTTGTTGCTTCGGAAAATCACTGCCTTTGGCTGGATTTAGTTAGAACCTGGGTGTACTGCAAACAACTATAAATGTCCTTGGAGGAGTTGGGTTAACACGGTGCAGTCCTTTATATCCTTGTTGCCTCTGAGGCTGCCCTGGACCTCATATGTGTGTCTCATTTTACACTGGAGGTGAATTTCCTAAATAAAAGGAAATTGGTGCTGGGGGCTCGGGGGGTGGCCTGGGCTGGGGTGGGGGAGTTGACATGGAGGTAGTCTGTTGCTGGGCCAACTCCTGTGTGCTAAGTAATACTTGATGGAGAGCATTTCAGGGAGGCTTTGTACATGCATCATTCATTCTGTGATTTGTTTGTTCAGCCAGCACCTCCAAGCGCCATTGTCCACTGTGCTGGTCAGAGATGTAGCTGGCCTGGTACCCACCTGGGGCACACATGCTCAGCTGCTGGGCTGGGGCCCACTCTGGTCAGGGCTTGGAAAACGTGCTCCTGGCGGCTATTTGAAGAATGAGTTGCCGGGGGCAAATGCACATAGAGAAGAGCATATGCAGAGAAGTACCAGGTGTGTATCGGCTTGGTCAGAACAGGTGCAGTGAGATGTCACATGTACTGGACACACACCGGCAGAAGTGCAAGACACAGCTGGAGAGAAGACTGGAGTTGGAAGAGGGACTGGCGTCTACCTGAGTGGCCTTGAATGTTGTCAGTGAAAACTGGCCTTGAGATAGTGGGGCAGCATCATTAGTTCTTCTTCTCTTTTTCCTTCTTTCTTTTTCGCGTGTGTGTATCTGTTCTGATCTTGTACCACTTAATTCCTTAGCCCGTTAAGTCCCTCTGTTGCATCAGTGATAGGCCCACTTGCTAAGGGCCCGGGGTTTAAACATCATGTTTCTGGTCCACAGAGACCCTGTGGGGGAGGATTCTTCATCCCTGGTTTACAGATGGGCAGCTGAGGTTCTGGGAGGTTGAGTGACTTGCCCAAGGCCACACAGCCTGTGGTGGCAGGAGTCTGGCCTGGTTCTCTCCAGCCCCTTCTGCCATGGTGCTCCCAAGTCTGGGTGGGTAGAAGCACCTGAGGTGTAGTAATAGAAGCTGCAATCCCTAGGCACTCCCTCTCAATAGTCATTACAAGGCTACATGCATCTCATCCTCCCAGCAGCCATGCCACACAGTACCCCTTCCTCTGCAGCCCTACTCTTCCTTCATAGATAGTGAAACACACTGAAGCAGGTGTGTCAGGCTGCAGTGTGTGCAGATCCCCAAGGATCTTGTTAAAATTCAGATTCTGAGTCTGTATGTCTGGGGTTCGGTTCAAGGTTCTGCATTTTTAATAAGCTACCAGGCTTGTGCTCCTGGGCTTTGGGACTGCCCTTTGAGAAGCAAAGCGCTACACCCCCATTGCTGCAAAGGAGTACTACAGGATTACACCACAAGTTTCTCTGGGCAAGTGCGGTTCAGTGGACAACTGGTGTGGGAAACGCTGCACCTTTGCTTTCAGCCTGGGAGATTTAAGGAGGCCCACTGGGTTCTCTGAGAAGTTCTGTAATAAAGAAACCTCTTGAACTCCATGTAATGCAGTACTTCCCATGCAGATGGGACCATCAACACCTTCTTTGCAGAACATGTGGAACTAGCCTTCCTGGAAGACGTGTGGAGAAACCATGGAGCAGGGTCACAGCAGGCAGCTGTGGTCTTACAGCTTAAGTTTAGATGCTTAGGTGGGACAAGCCTCTCCCAAGAGCCATAGGCCCTTTCAGGCCTATCGTCCTGCTCCTGGCCTGGGACACACATTTGCTCATATACTTGCTTGGTCCCGAATTTGTTTCTCTGCCTTAAAGGAAGGCAGTAGTAGCTTTGTTTTCTGTGGACCGGAGTCTCCTAATCTATTCAGCACGAGGGGATTCTTAGGGTCAGCATCCTTTCAGTCACAAGCGAAGGAAAACTCAAGTCAAATTAGTTTAAACAGAAACGGGCAGTTAGCAGCTCACATAATGGTCAGTCTTTAGGCATGGCTGGATCCAGGTGCTCCTGTCATTAGGACTCTTGCTGTCTCTTGCCTCTGCCTTCTTATGTGTTGGCTTTGTTCTCAGGTGGAATCCTTCTGTGGTAAGTCAAGGGGCCCCACCGGTGCTGGCTGACATCTTTTTCTGATAATTCCAGCTGAGTCCTGGGTAGTACTCTCTTCAGGCTGGGGCCAGATGCTCCCATGAGAATCAGGACATGAGGTTTGCAGAACCCCATGGATGGAGAGTGTAAGGGGTTCTGCTCCCTATAATGATATGAGGTTGGAACCTGGGTGTGCCAAGGTGAAAATTCTATTAGAGTCAGGTAGACGTACAGATTCAGGAAATGCCACATGCTTCATAAGACATACCATATACTTTATTTCCAGAGAGGTTGGTAGGTGTAGTTTCCAGGTTCTTTTACGGTCACTAGACAGGTATTGTTCATCATATTCACAGGGAAAGGTTAACATTTGCCTTTTCACAATGGGTGAGAAAGTAATGCTTAACAAAGGATTCTTGTATATCTCATTGCTATGGAAGAGTTTTCTAGTACCTCTCAGGCCACATGATAGGTGTACTAATTTCACATCATTCTTACATGCTCATTAAAAACCCAATGAGAAGCCTGTTGACACAAAAAGTAATAACAGAACGTCACAGTTCACTGTGCCCTTATTATGTGCCAGGCTTTCTTCTGAGCACCTTACGCTGTATCACCTTGATTAATCCTCACAACACCCTATGGTGTATGCTGATATTATCCCCATTTTACAGATGAATAAACCGAGATAGCTTACTTCAAGTTTTGCAGTCTGTATTTAAACGCATGTCTGTTTGGTTCCAAGCCCAGCTCACTACATGTTATTGCATTTTTTGCACACCAACAAAAAGAATAAAAATGAAGAAATGCATTTCTTTAAAACATTTCTAGTCAACTCCTGGAGACCTTCTCAGTCAGCGGCATTGACTGTTGTCAGTGTCATTGAGTGGGAGCTGAGAGCAGGTCTGGCGGCCAAGTGGCTTGGTGACTTGGCGCTGACTTGCTCTGGGCTGCAGCTCCTTTCAGGTGGCCTGAGTCCTCATGGCTAGGTGATGGCAGTGGGGACTCCAGTAGGATGGAAGCACCCAGCCATACCTCTGTCTCCTTCATGCAGTGCAGCTCAGGGGACCTCTCTGGCCTGATGTTTCTGGTTGGCAAGGCCATTGGTGGAAGAGTCCATGGGCTGGGCAGTGACTCTGTGAGGCAGGCTCAAGGGTTGCTGCCTTGTGGGCTGGCGCTCCCCTGCTGGGCTGCCATCCTGGCCAGGCACCTGCTCTGTATAGTCTTGATGGGCATTAAAAGTCACTAAGGGCCACAGAGAGAAGTCATTTCCTGGACTAAGGGACTGAATTAATTGAGTTTCATTTCTCCTAAAAAGGCTGCTATCTTTTAGGCCACACACTGGGCTCCAGCTGGTTCAGGTGCTGGAATGTGGAGGGCAGGTGCAGCAGGCTTGAGCTGCAGGGCTGGGGGTGAGAGGTATGTGGGACTTGCAACTGCCCTTTGTAGGGTCTTCCTACCTTTCACCTTGCCTTGGCACTGCCTGGAGGGCAATGAGAAGGTCTCAGGAACACCAAAGAGGGGCTGCGGGAATGTCTGGGTTCCCTGGGTGTTGGGGCTGCTCAGGTCAGAGGAGCAGAGGTACCCACTTGGCCCCTGTTCTTGGCAATCTACACAGCTGCCCAGGGTGGTCTCAGCCTCCTCCATGGCTTATTATTCTCCTTGTTGTTTAAGACTCATTCAGTTTAAGTGGCAGAAAACCAACTTGGATGAAACAAACAAGGGATGTCATGGGCCCAGTTATCCTTGGGGTCCTAAGGAGTTCCAGCTTCAGGCGTGGCTGGATCTAGCGGATTCAGGGCTGCTTTTAGAACATGCTTTCTGCCTTTCAGCTCTGTCAGTGTCTGTGTTCATCTCAGGATGGCTCGCCCCATGTGGGGTCCACCAGCGGCTCCTGGCTTAACTTGTCTTCCATGGTAGCAATGTCTTGGAAATGGAGAGCACTCCTTTTTGGATGGTTCTTGCTAGAGTCCTGGAGAGGGTTCTGTTGGGTCCTACTTAGGTTATAGGCCCACCTTTAAATCAATCACTGTGATGTGGGCCTGGCCAGTCTCTTGCCCCTCTTTGGGGTTGAGAGTGAGGGTCAGATCCCCAAACTCTGGAATGGATTGGGGTTTTATCATAAAAGCAAGAGGAAGGACCAGTGTGCCGGGCTGCCACTCTCCACCCAGGCTTCAAGCCCTGCATCTGGCCCGAATCTCTTTCTGTGCTCCAGACTTGCCTGCCCAGCTGCCTTGGGGGCTCTTTCCCTGAGTGACCCCATGCTTCTGAAATGGAACACAGGTCTCTCTACTCAATTCCAGACCTCACCCTTCACTTGGGCAGGAATCCCAGGATCGCCCTTCCCCTCCCACTCCATGACCGCCACATCCAGCCAGTCATCGTCCTAGACATCTCCGGACGTCATCCCAGTTCCCATCTTTCCACCACACTTAACTCCAAGCCCCGACTTCTGCCCATGTGATCCTTAGCCACTCCAAATTGGAGCAACTCTTTCCCACCACAGCTGCCAGACTGATTTTTGTAAACCACACATTCAATCATGTCACTCCTTTGCTTAAGACCTTTCTTAAGTGGTGGTCTTAAGTCTTTCTTAAGTGGTGGTCTTAAGTGGTTCTTATTGCCCTTAAAAAAAATCCAAACCCAGAAAAAAAAATTCAAAACCACTGGCCTGACATACAAGGCCTTTCACGACATGACCCAGTAGCCTTCAGCGTCGTCTGTCACTGTGTCCCACCTCATGCCTGTGCTCCAGTCACATCAAGCTTTCAGTTTCTCCACCACTGGACACTCCCATCCTAGGGTCTTTGCACAGGCTGTGCCCTCGCCTGGACCACTCTTATCCCTCCCTCTTTACCTGGCTCACTCTGTAGGTCTCAGCTAAATGGCACTTCATCCAGGAAGCTGTCCTGGACATTCACATGCCACGTTGTACCCCATGCTTCTTCGGTAACTTGTACTATGAGCAACTTGTACCTGGGCCCACAGGGCCCAGCTGCACCTGGGTGGAGCTCAGCTGGGGGCCATGAAATGAGTGTGCCTGGGGAGTGGGGGCTGGAAGCCCGTGAAGTTCCTTGCCCCCTAAGACCCTGTGCCCCATGCCCAGGGATGGCCCACCTCTCCTTGTATGCTTTGCTGCAGACCCCAGAATGTCCACACTCAGTGGGGTAGGCCCCCTTGGAGAACGGCCAAAAGCTCTGCTTCCTTTCCCACAGGAAAGCACTTGTGCACACGTGTGATTTTGCACAGTTTTCTTGCCCCCACTTTGGGGTTCACGAAACGTGAGTTCAAAACCCGTGGTCTAAATGAAACTAAGTAAGGAGGGAAGCCCCTCTGGGCCTGTTTGGAGGAGAGTTGGAGGTCGTGAAGAGACCTTGGACTGGGCTCTGGCAGGTCATCATGCAACTCTGGGCAAATACTCCCACCATGAGCCTCGGTTTGTCCAGTGACAAGTGAGGCTGGATCAATTATTTCTGAGACCCTTCTAGGGCAACTCTGGGTTTCTTAGGGGCCAAATGGGGACCAGTTGAGGGGATCGGGCTGATGGAGAGGTGGGGACCCTGGCTAGTCTATGCCCTGCCTCCCTTGATAGATTGTTGGCCCTCAGGAGCATGGGCTCCTTGCTGCCGGACCTACAAATGTTTCTTCAGAGAAGCTGCATTTCTGAGTCTGTTGATATCACGTGGGCAAATGAATCCAGTGTGAATCCAGTGAGCTCTGAGGTCCCCTGACCGGACCTCCAGAGGCATATGTGGAAATGTTGAGAGCTATGCTGGCAGCAGGATCATTAGATGGGCCTGGGCTCCCTGCAGGCAGGGGCTGTCTTTGAGAACTTGCTGAGAACCCAGCCTTACTTCATCACAGCTACCCCATGCCCTCTTCTGGGGCATCCACAACCTCCTGTCTGGCCTCCTCACCACTTCTCACTGAGTGCCATTTGGCGGGAGGGAAGCGGCTTCCCAGGGACTCTTCCCTGCTGGGACTGGGGAGGGATGTGCACTGACCTGTGGCTGCCATGGTGGAGGCTGGCTTGTCAGGAGTTTGTGCTAGGGATGGCAGAGCAGCAGCCCACGGCCCCTGCCCACCTCATGGTGGCCCCTCAGAATGGTGTAGGCATGTCTGTGGTCTGAAACCCAGACTCAGCAGGCTTCAGCAAATGTGGCATCTGAAGGCACTTACAGTTGTCCAAATCTTAGAGACAGGGGGTAGAGTGGAGGTTGTCAGGGGCTGAAGGAAGGAGATGGGGCGTTGTTGTTTCGTGGGTACAGAACTTCAGTTTTACAAGAAGGAAAGAGTTCTGGAGATGGATGGTGGTGATCGTTGCACAACATTATGAATATATTTAATACCACTGAATTGTACACTTAAAAGTGGTTAAGATGGTAAATTTTATGTTATACGTTTTTTATTTTATTTTTAATATTTATTTATTTGGTTGTGCCGGGTCTTAGTTGCGGCTCGTGGGCTCCTTAGTTGTGGCTCACTGGCTCCTTAGTTGTAGTACGTGACTCCTTAGTTGTGACAGGTAGGCTCCTTAGTTGTGGCTCGTTGGCTCCTTAGTTGTGGCATGCAAACTCTTAGTTGCGGCATGCCTGTGGGATCTAGTTCCCTGACCAGGGATTGAACCCAGGCCCCCTTCATTGGAAACGCGGAGTCTTATCCACTGCACCACCAGGGAAGTCCCTGTTTTATGTATTTTACCACACACACACAAAAGGCATCTGAGGACTGGTGGGATTGGGTAGGTAATTCAGGGGTGGAGTGGCGCCCCTGCTCGCTCAGCTCCCTCTCCCCAGTGTGACTCTGTTCCTTGGTGGACCATTGGCTGTAGTTGCACCCACACCCCTCACATTTCCCAGGTATAACCAGGTGCAAAAGGGAAACAGACTACTTTTTGGAGGTTCCTGCCACAGTTCTGACTTCACTCTGAATGGACAGGCTTAGGTCATGGGACCTTTCCATAGCCAATCACTGTGGCCCAGCAATGCATAGTGCAGGAGCATAGTGAAGCCTGACTAGACACCTCATGAAGGCCAGCATAGTTGGTCACCGAGCCCTGAGCCTCAGCCCAAGGAGGCCAGCTCTTTCTGGACCATCTTCTATCACATTGCCATCCCTGCCCTGACTCCACTGCCTGGTTGTGTGTTTATGGCATTGGTTCCCGAGTGTAAGGATGCTGCTCCTTCAGGTGTTGGCAGGTTTCAGGTTTCCCCTGCCTGATGGCCAGCCTTGACTGCCTATCCCCCCATATCCCCAGCACTTAGTGAGTGAGGAGTGACCCAGCATCAGCTGGGAGGCGGGGGAAAGCTGGGTCTTCACCCAGGCCTGCTGTGAGGACCACAAACGCCACAACCTGCATGAGTAGAGGAGTCATCGAAGGGCTCATCTGCTCTGAGCCACAGGGATGCCGCCCGCCCCCCCACCATGGCCTAGTGTGTCTACTCAGCATAGAGGATGGCTTTGCTGTGTGGTGGCCTGAGCTGTGGCCTGGGCCTCCTCATTCTGGTATCTGAGATCTGTAGGGTCAAGTATGCATGGGGCCTCTCTTGGGACCATGGGTCTGTACTGGCAGGCAGATGTGTCCTTGCTTACCCCTACTGCCCTCCTGCACTTGGGCAGGCTGGGGGGTTTTGTGTTGCTGCCAGAACACAGCAGGCTGCTGGTGTATGTGAATGTGTGTGCATGTTCCTATACATGGGATGTGTGTGTATAGGTATGTGGAAATGTGTGCATGTGTATGCATATCTGTATGAGTATGATGTGTGTGCGTGTGTGTGTGGGTATCTGTGCATATGCCTGTGTGCATTTAAGTAAGCATGTGTGCGAGTGTGTGTATTCAGGTGTGAGTGTGCATGTGTGGTCATGTATGTTCTTGGCAGGGGTTTCCTGCAGGGGAGGGGACTGAGGTGGGATGGAGATACTTAGGGGAGGACTCCAGCCCCCTGAATCTTGGTGCCGCCTTGAGCCCCCCCTCCCCACAGTGGCAGGCATTCTGGAATGGGAGGGCCCAGGTAGGAGCCTCTCGCTCTGCTGCGTATGTTTCATATTAAATGTCAGCTGTCCATTGGGTCTGCTGTGCTGCCATTAATATGGAGCAGTTATTACTGAGCCTGGAGCCGGCTCCTCAGGCTGATCTGTGAATTTCAGTTACACTGCATGTCTACTCCAGGGCCTGTGGAGAGGGGCACACAGCTTCTGCTCTGAGGCAGAGGAAACCCTAGCGTCTAGGACCAAGGCTCAGGCAGGCTCTGCACTGCCCTACCCTGCCCTTTACATTTCAGTGTTCAACATGGTGAGCAGTAGACTTATTGTGGGCTGGAGGCTGCCATGTCACATGGTCAGCTTTTCCCTGCGCAGCTGGGCAGCCTGGACAAGGGCCACAGACACTGCCAAACATCAGTTCCTTGGATTGCCAACCTCACTGGGCTTTGGAAGGGTGGGTGCACTTAGCCCAGGCCCTGGGTTTGGGAAGTGTTGGCCGTTTCTGTGTTTCATTGCATCTAAGGTGCCATCAATTATAGGGCGCCACAAGAAAGAGGGGACACTCCCAACTAAACCACACCACTGCACCTTAACCATAGTCCCGTGAGGTGTAGGCACCAGCCACCCCGCCTCTAGTTGCTCTGAGTGGTGGGCTGTTTTTCCTGGCTTGCTCACTTTGCTTACTTAGTGTGTGACTGGCTTCGTCCACTTCTGGGTGTCTTCCTCTCTTTGGCAAAGGAATGAGGTTACAGTCCTTCCTCCAGGGACATTTCTCACGGATGCCAAAGCTACACACTCTGTCGTCTCCGTGCCTTTCTGCATACACTGTAATTTTTTACATCACAGTGTGACTTCTTGAAGACATTTTGGGTGGGAAGGGTCTCAACACAAGAAATGTTGACCCTACAAGTAACTCAAGCGAAGTAATGGCAGTACGAAACACCGTGGCAGAGTTGGTGTGTGCCAGGCAATGCCAGCCACCCCATGGCTGCTGCCAGCTGCTGGCAGTGATAAGACCCATTGATTTCATCCTGAGTTTAGATGTGGTAAAGGTGAAAAATGGGTGTCTTAGAGTCCCAGACACATAGTTTTATTATTATGATGATGTTACAAGTGATTTCAGGACCTAAGAGCTGGCACGTAATTCCCATGCTGGGGAAGCAGGGCAGCGGCAGAGACTGGGCTGTTCAGACTGGAGGGACAAGCCCTTGCCAGCTCTGTGAGCAGAACATTCAAAGATTTATCTTTGAGGGACTTCCCTGATGGGACGCGGGTTCGATCCCTGGTCGGGGAATTAAGATCCCACATGCCGCGGGGCAACTAAACCCGCACACCACAAAGAGGATCCCGCGTGCCGCAACGAGGATCCTGCGTGCTGCAATGAGGATCCCGCGTGCCGCAACTAACACACGGCGCAGCCAAACAAGAAAAACGACAACAAAAAAAGATTCATCTTTGAACCTGGATATTTCTCCTTTGAAGACAGGGATTGGAACCACGTGGCAAATAAGGTGCATTTATGTTTCACGCAAGGTATGTCTAAGGCTCAGCGGTGGCCAGTCTGATTGACACAGAGCTTCTGGAGGTATGATAGAAACTGGCTCAAGAGCTATGAGTATGTATAATTTTTTAAATGAATTATGCCACATACTGTCTCCAGTCAGTTGCAAATGAAACCTCAGGTCTGATATCACAGATAAATTCTTTTTTCTTTCATCCTCTTCTTGTACCAGTACTGAATTCTGTTCATTATAAGAGCTTTAAAGCTCTAATATCTAAAGTACTGGCTACTTGACAGCTGTGCTGTTCACTACTATGGTAGCTACAAGCCACTTGAAGCGTTGGCTATTTGAGATGTGGCTGGTCTGCACTGAGAGGTGCTCTTGAGTGTAAAATATACTCCAGAATTCAAAGACTTAGTACCCAAAAAAAGAGTAAATAAAATATCTAATTGATAAATTTAAAGTATTGATTACAGGTTAAAATAATAATAGGTTGGATGTATTGGGTTAAGTAAAATATATTGCCGAAATTAATTTCACCTTTTTTTTTTTAACATGGCTACATGTGACATTCTTATTACATTTCTGTTGGATACTGCTGCTTTGAAACATCTGGCTGGATACTCCCCATTTCGCTGTTATTCTTTTGCAAAATTTTCTTGGCTGGTCACATCTGTTTATTTTTTCAATTGAATTTTAGAATTGTTTTGTCAGGTTAGAAAAATCCCTTGTGAATTTGATTGACATTAAATTAAACTTAGAAACCAATTAAAGGAGGAATGGACAAAATTTGTAGTATTTACCAGGAACATGGTGTGTTTTTCGATCGATTTAATTCTGCTTTGATGTTGCTTAGTAAAGTATTACACATTTTTTATATGGGTCACCTATAGTTTTAAATCACGGCCATTTCAAGGATTGTTTTCTTTTTGCCATTGTGAATTGAATCATTTCCATCTATCACTGGTATACAGGATGGCTATTGATTTTTATATAATTATCTTTTATCAGGATGCTTGATTGAACTCATTCATTTTTTTGTCTTGAACTCATTAATTCTAATACATCTTTGTGAATTCCCTTGGGTTTTCTGTGTATACAGTTGTACTATCTGTAGACTATGGTAATTCTGGAGGCTCATTTTCAGTCTGTGCCATCTAGAACCTTTGGAGTAACGTTAAGTAACAGCAGCGGCTTTGCGTATCCCTTTCTGCGCCTGACTCTGATGGGGACACCCCTGGTGTTTCTCTGCTTGCTCGTGGACTAAGATGGATTTCATGCGAAGGCAGTATCCTTTGAATTCTAGTTTTCATCAGCAAAGGAGCTGAAATCTAGATAAAATATGTCTAACCCTCACACTGCCACCACCCTCCTTAAAGGCTAAAGGCATTGCAGCTCCCAGGGGCTGTGTCTCCTGCTGTCCTGGACCTCAGAGCTGCTGCCAGTTCTCCTCAGTTGCAAGCTTGCTGGCCCAGAATACAAGCCAGCCCCTGTGTACAGCTGTCAGCCGCTCACAGGAAGCGTTTGTGGGGTGCGGGGAGCTTTGCCGAGGAAGGTGGAGGAGGCTGCACCGCCCAGCCGTGCAGGTAGTTCCCTGTAGAACAGGGACTGGTTCTTAGAAAGCCCATCTGTGGGGGAATTGTCATTTTGAAGGCAGGTTCCCCTCCTCTCAGTGATGTCTCTCCCATCCTCCAATTTCTCTGGGGCAAGCCTCCTGGCTTCTCCTCTCCTGAGTCTTACAGAAGACTTTGTCCCCCTTTCTGAGTCACTGGTACCTGCCGACCCAGGCCCCCTACGTCCCGCTGTTACCTTTATTCCCACATGCTTCTAGAAGGTCTTTTTCCAAAGACTGTTGCCCCCTAGAGGAAATCTGTGGCCTGTAAAAATAAATTTGTTTTCCATCATGTTATCTGTCTGCCCAGAGACAGGCATGGGTTTTGGGCAGCTTTGAACAATGCCTGTGCCTAGGTCTCACCCTGAGACATTCTGACTCATCAGACCTGGGCAGGACCTGGGGGTCAGGAGGTGTGAGGACAGAACCAGGTTCGGGACCCTGCACTTCTTTTGCTGGCCTGTGACCCTCAGTTTCCCTACTTGCGATGCCACCTGCCTCAGAGGGCGTCTGTCTGTGAGGGAGTGACAGGGAATGAGGCTGGCTGGCCTCAGTCCAAAGGAATGTCGTGGGGAGATTGGGGCGAAAGGAGATGATGGCCAAGAGGGACGGCCAGGCCTCCAGGTGGCCTGGGACCAGGGGAGCTGCCTTTGGGGTGGTGGCTCCTGACCCTCTCTGCCCTGGGTCCCTCACCTAGGAGTTCAGAGTCTGGCAGAGGGAGGACACCCTGCCTTTCATGGCCATTCCAAAGGCTGGCTCTGCATGCTGCAGGCACGTGGAACTCAGTGGACACTGATGCCACAGATCCTGTCAGCAGGGTAGGCACAGGGGCGTCCTCCTCCTTGAAGCCCCCGCAACCAGACCACAGGCCCTATGAGGCTCCCAACCTTATCCCCTCCCTTCTGTTCTCTGCACCCGCCGGCTGGCCATTAGCCACTGGCCTGAGCTCACTAGCTCCAAGCTGGGGTCTGGGCATCCGGGTGTGTGGGTCCGTCACAGCCTGGAGTGGCTTGTCTGAGACCCGCATGCACAGAGCAAGGAGAGGTCCTGGCTCTGGGCTCAGCTCAGCTGACAGAGGGCGGACCTGTGTCTCCTGGGCAGCTACCAAACAGGGAGAGGTGGAGGGTCTGGGGGTAGTGCTGGATCCTGGCTCAAAGGCCCCTGGCATCCCTTCTCTCCCTCTCTCTTCCCCGCCTTACCCTTCCCTCCCCTCCCCTCTTGTCCCTTGCTTCCCCTCTGTCTCTTTCTCTCTTCCCCCCATCCTCCCCTTCCCTCCTCACTCCACCCCTCCCTCCCTCCTTTTTTCTCCCCTCTTCTCTTTCCTCCCTTCTTTCCACTCCCTCCCTCCCCCTCCCTTCCTTTCCCTCCTCTCTATGTCCTCCCCTTCTTTCCCAGAGTAAGGGGAGCCCCCTTCGTCACCCTGGATGACCCTTCCTGGGTGACCTTCCTGGGCAGTGGGCTCTTCATCGCTGGCCTCAGGCTGTGCCTGCATTGTCCTATTTACAGTCACCTCCTGTGATGCTCACAAGCTCCCACCGGCATCAGGCACACTCAGGAAAGGCGAAATTATCCCGCTGTACTTGGAGGAAAGCAGGGCTCAGAGAGGGGGGCAATGACCTAGCTCAAGTCACACAAAGTCCAGAGCCTGGGCTCCTTCTGCTCTGGATCCAGCCCCTGTGATCCTCAGAGGTACACATCACCCCCCCCCCCCCAACACACACACACACCATCCACACAAACAGGGTTAATTGCTACCGGGGGAGGGCTGAGTTCTTGGTGCACTTCCCAGCAAATGAGGTCAAGGCCTTGCTCTGCCTTGCTGGAGTAGCCCCCACTTCAGATAGTGTGGCCTGGCCTTTGGGTGCCATCTTTCCTGCCAGGGTGCCCAGGCCCTTGCTGACTGTGTCCTTACTAGGGAGGCTGGTCGGACCAAGCTGTGTTCCTGCCCCAGGGGTGCCATAGAAGGTTGTGCAGGTGGTGTCCTGCACAAGGGCATCCGGGCAAGGGGACGAATGAGGTTGGCTTCTGCTCAGTGTCTGAAGTAGAAGGGAGAGGGTGGCCAAAGCTGAGTGGTGGACACCAGAGGGACAGGAAGGAAGGGTGTGCCAGACATCTGCCCCCACCATCAATGTCACTGGAGTTGCTGCATTCTTCCCTCTGAGGAGCCCCTGGGTCTGCAGGATTTGGAGTACAAGAACCAAAGCCAGGGCCAGTCGCAGGGGGCTGCTCTCTGTGGATGATGGCTCTGGTGACCTGGGTGGATATTCTGGGACTGGGCATGATGGGGGAGGGCAGATGGTAGGCTCTGTCCAGGGGTCAGCTTGTCCTGCTTGGGGGCAGGGTCCTCGAAGTCCTCCCCAACCTGAAGGTGCTCCTTGGTTCCAGTGGAATAAGCTCGGCTCCTGAGTGCAGGGGTTGGGCTGGGCCCCTCGGCCCTGGGCATTTGCTTTGGGTTAATTATATGGGTGTGGGTATGACCCTTCCTATTGTTGCTGAAACTTGTATTTCTGTGATAACTGGTGGTTGCTCCTCACCAACCCCCTCCCCCCTCCCCCCTCCCTCACATGCCTTTTCCTCTTCTGAAGCTGGCTGGTCCTCCTTGGGGCTAAACATTAACCCTTTGTTATCTTGGGCAGATTTATATTCATGAAGTTTCCTTTCTTATTTTACCTTGCTGACTTTCATTTCTTCTGGTCAACTCTGCCAGCCCCTTCCTGTTGATTTCTTCTGTTTATTTAAGCTGTAGAATATAATCAGCCTTTCAAAGAAGTGCTTCAGAGGTTTTGATTTTTTTCTGATTTGAATTTAAAATATTTAACTTCTTTAATTCCAGTGAAGTGTGTTTCCTGTACTGTATAAGGTATTGGTTTTAAGTATTTATTTTTTCTAAATTGCCTCTCTGGGGTCTCAGCACCATTCATTTACTAATTCACCCTTCCTCCTGACTTTGGGGTGCATATTCCCTCTCTATGAAGTTCATGGAAGTGATCTGGCTTATTTCTGGCCTTTCTGCTCTTCTTCTTGCAACAGGACTAGGGTCTTTTAATTACTTTTGCTTAACAATATGTTGTGATACCTAATAGGGCAAGTATCACCATCGTGGTGCTTTGTGACCACCTAGAGGGGTGGGATAAGGAGGGTGGGAGGGCGGGAGACGCAAGAGGGAAGAGATATGGGAACATATGTATATGTATAACTGATTCACTTTGTTATAAAGCAGAAACTAACACACCATTGTAAAGCAATTACACTCCAATAAAGATGTTAAAAAAATGGCTATTTTTGTCCATTTTTCAAATGGATTTTGTGTTTGTTTTCTTATGGTTTTAAACAATATCATAAAAGGATCTTTATTTTGGATGATATTGCATGCTTAAATTAGTGTCCAGCATACAGCAGGGCCTCAGCAAATCTTTACTGAACAAGTGAATGACATCTTCATGACGGTTAATTTTCTCAGGGAAATAAGAACATTAATTCAAATCTTTTAAAATATATCCCTTAGTTACTACCAAGAGTTAGAATTTTATTGCCATTGTGAACAGGATCTTTTCCATTATATTTTATAGTAGGTTATTATAGATGTCTAGGAACATTTTTAATCTAGGATACAGCAGGTGATCCTTTACTCAGAATAGCTGGGACCTACTTGTTCCAGATTAATAATATTCTCAGAGTTTAGACACTTTCATTCCCAAAGAGCCAACGGAAATAAAAACAGCATGTGAGTACAAATTATATATGCATTTACACAATTGCAGCTAAACACACGACAGCCATTGTTGACCTACCAAACTCAAGCTCCATCAGGCCTCACTGGTTCCTTCTCATTTGCTCCCAATGACTTGAATCTTCCTCTTGCACTTCAGCAAAATCAATCTTCCATTATCATAGTGGCACAGATGCAAAACGTGGATAATCACAAAAAATCCTTTTAAAATAAATCTCTCGATTGGATGTTTCCCATGTTTGCACTCTAGATATGCAAGTTTCCATATTTATTTCGCATCTAGGCATTTTCATGAACTTCCATATTATTATGTTTGTCCTTTTTGGTGGATTATTTTTGCAGGAGAGGATTTTCTAAGTATGCAGTTATTTCTGCAATTCATAATATTTTCGCATCTTTTTCAATATTTATTCATTTTATGTCTTATTACGTTGGTTAGAGTATAAAATTGAATTTTAGTAATTTTGTGTGGGAGCTACAACCATGTCTTCAGATCACCTGGCCTGCCGCCATCTACGGGAGAGCAGGACCAGGTCCTGCTTCTCTTTCTGCGAATGCTGCAGACAGTGGACCTAAAGTGGACAAGTCTGGGTGGAAGTGATCTCCCGCCTTCACTTACCCTTGGTGGAGCAACTTTTCTTTTCCTGGTCTGTTGCATCAAGTAGAGCTTGAGCATAGAACATGGATGTGTGGTGGTTTTGCAGGGGATGAGTAGCAGTGACTGGTGGGCCCCCATTAGGCCCACCATTAGGTCAGGGAGTCTCTCTCAGCCCAGTGTGGCCTGTTAGGTGCCCCCTACAGCCAAGGAGCTGTGCACCCGGGCAGGATTGTTTGCAGGGCTGGCAGGAAAATGACTGTCTTTGAAAGACTGTCCTGAGTTTCAGCTGGGGAAGTGGTTCAGTGAGACACTTTCAGGGGAGGGCTGGCAGGTAGATCCAGATGTATAACCTGAAACTCTGAAAGGAAGGAATGAATCTGAACTTTGAAACCTGTTTTGAGTCCCTGCCTTGACCCTTAGCAGTGTAATAATTTCTGAACTTCAGTGTTCTCATCGTGCAGGGCGGAGTTTGCAAACTGGCGGGCTGTGTGCCATGTCCACCCACAGATGAGTTTTGTTTGGCCTTCCCAGTGTTTGACAAATTTCTCACAGAGCTCCAGATTTCCAGTTTCTCTGGAGGACCTGGGAGAGCTGTTAGGCCTGTATTCCAGAGGGCTGGAACTGAGCAGGGCCAGAGCCCTCCAGAGGGATCTCACAGCCTCAGCACCACGCTCTCTGCTGCTCCCTGTGGTCTCCCCCCACCCCGCCCCCCGCCCTCCCGCCTCAGTCACTATCATTTCCTGCGTGGGCCCTGTGTCGGCACCTGAGCATTTCTCTTATGCTGCGGTGGATGCCGGAGGGGTTCTGCGGCTGGCCGTCTCTTCCTCCCACCTCTGTCTCAGGATTTCGGCTTACAGACCATTGTCTCTGTGTGAGGCCCGGTGCGTTAGTCAGATGCGGTCCCGCCCCATGTTTGATTCTGGCTCCCTCATTCGCAGAGCCTCCTATTTCTCATCTGTGAAAGGTAAATTTGATGGCAGCAAACAGTCTGGTGGGTTATTATGAGGATTCAGTGAAGTGAGGCCCACGGCTGGCACTTAGTAGCGAATGGCCCTTGTTACTACGAGGTAGTATTTTCCTTATGGTGCTGTTAGGAAGAACCAAAGTGTGAAAGTACTTGGAGATGCATGAAGTGCAGTGCAAATATTCATCACTTCTGAGTGCTCCGTGGGCTGGGCTTGGGCTGGGTGGGCGGAGTGGGGAGGCAGGGCTGGGGGCCGGCAGGCCCCTGGGTAGGATGCTCTCCCTGCCCCAGGCCGTAACCAGCCTGGGACGGTTATGTTGCCAGATGAGGCCGTGACTATTCTGAAATGGAATTCCTGGGTTAGAATAAGGAGAACAGATGTTTACTGGACGAGGCCAAGAGCCGCTGACATCACTGAGAGCCCGTCAGGACACAGACTGCAGCCCAGTATCCTCCGTGCCTTCCTGCCGACACAGCATTCCTGGGGCAGCTGCCAGGGCTGGGGGTGGACACACACACACACACACACACACACACACACACACA
>NW_021703768.1:153651578-153686873 GCF_005190385.1 Monodon monoceros
ACACACACACACACACACACACACACACACACACACACACACACACCAAATCCTCCCCACCTGAATACAATTAGCCAGGATGTGGGAAAGATTTCCAGCCTGGAAGGAGAGAAGACTGTCTTGTTGGCAGGCAGGCTGGGGAGGGGAAATTCAGGGCACGTTGGTGAGTAGACTCTGTAAGACGGAGGAGCAGGTTTTGGGGGTGAAGAGCTGTCTGGAGCCACTGGCCAGGGAAGGGGGGGCACATGTCCTTTCCTCCCACCATCCCCTGAGGGGGAGAGCCTGTCCCCTAATTTCTTCTTTGGACGTGAATCTGGAGGGTGTGACTGAGAGGCTGAGCCGTCGCTCCTGTGCTTTCACCAACACCTGTGCAGCTGGTGCTGCCGCCCTGTCCCTTCCAGAAGGCCATCCCCAGGTCCAGACCCCTGCCACTGCAAGTACAGAAAACCCAGTGTGAATCAACTCAGGCCAGAAGGGGATGCTCAGGCCTTCTGCCCTGTTTCAGCTCCACTTCCCTCCTCCTTGGCTTGGCCTCAGCAGGCTCTCCCCAGAAAGGAGCTGCAGGCTCACCTGGCACCAACTGCCGGCCCAGCAGAAAGACCTTCTTTTCTCCTGGGGTTTCAGCAAGCATCCTGAGTCTGGTTCTTATTGGCTTAGGCTAGGTCATGGGTCAAGCTCTGAGCAATCACTGTGGCCAGGGCAGGGAGCAGGGCTTCCACTGGCCAGGCCCGGTCAATTGTCTGCTGGCTCCAGGGGGTAGAGTCTATGGTCTGAAGCGCTGGGACACAGACAGGGAGCACTGCTCCGCTCTCCCATTTCTCCTGCTCTTGTCTGCCTTGCCGTGCCTTCCCCCTGAGTGCCTCCAATGGCTTCTTTATCCACTGGGTAAAGCACAAGCCCGGAGACCAGCATTTAAGACCCCTCGTGACCAGGCAGCATTTCTGACTTAGTTTACCCACCTCCCTCTCTTCCATTCTGTGGGCCTGGGGCAAGAGCTTTCAAAGATCATACATTCCCATCAAGGTATGGGAATGTAGGCTCTGCCCATGTTGAAAATAGCCCTTGTCGCAGCACTAGGAGGGGGCTGATTGTCTGGGCTGCAGTTAAAACTAAAAACAATCTGAGGGTGAGAAGTTTTAACTGGGGCCTAAGACAAATCAAGGGTGCGATTGGGAAAGGAAGCTGGGATTCTGTGGGCCCATCTGGGGTTGCACTGGGAGAGCAGATGGAGTGGGGGGTCTCCAAGGACCTCTGTGCCTTTGTCTTAAGTGCTGGGAATCCCACATGCCTGGCCGACTCCTCACCATCCCTGTTCCAGGAGGCCTTGCCTGTTCTCTGTGTCATGGCAGGTGACACAGCTGCATCACAGCACCCATTTTCTGGCCTACAGACTCCTTCTGTGTCATGAACCTTAGCAGTCTGTTGAGGCCCATGGACCCTTTATCAGAATAATGTTTTGGCGACTTCCCTGGTGGTCCAGTGGTTAAGAATCCGCCTTCCAATGCAGGGGACGAGAGTTCGATCCCTGGTCGGGGAACTAAGATCCCATGTGCCTCAGGGCAACTAAGCCTGTGCCATAACTACTGAGCCTGCGCGCTCTAGAGCCCATGTGCCACAACGAAAGATCCCGTGTGCTGCAACTAAGACCCAACGCAGCCAAATAAATAATTTTAAAAAAAGAATAATGTTTTTAAGGCATAATTTAAAATACAAAGAACACCAATACTATTGAAATAAAGCTGTTAACATTGAAAACAATTTATAATACAGCAGTACGTGTGCTTTAAAATTTTTTATTGTCATCATGCTTTTTTCTTCTTTTTGGTAATGGTTTATTGAGATATAATTCACATACCTTACATTTCACCCATTTAAAATAAAATTCAACGGCTTTAGTATGTTTACAGAGTTGTGCAAACATCACCCACCAGTTTTAGAACACGTTTATCACCCCCAAAAGAAACCCCATACCCTTTGGCTATCGCACCCAATTGCCCTGTCCCCCCAGTCCCTGAGAACCACTAATCTACCTTCTGACTCTATAGACTTGCTTATACTGAACTCTCCGTATAAATGGAATCACACAATATTTATCCTTTTGTTTTCAAGGTTCTTCCATGTTGTAGCATGTGTCAGAACTTCCTTACTTTTTATGGACAAATAATATTCCATGGTATGGATAGACCTCAATTTTTAAAATCCATTCATCGGTCAGTGGACATTTGGGTTGTTTCCACATTTTGGCTCTTATAAACAGTGCCACCATGAACCTTTGTGTGCCAGTGTTTCATGTGCTTTTCAATTAATGCATGAAATAACAAGACCCAGATACATGTGTCACAACCTCTGTCATTTGAATCGTGCTGTTGTGTAAACGCCACTTGGTCTCATCCACACCAGCGGGAGTGAGAGACGCATAGCCCGGTCATGGCTGTCGTGATGGGCACAGGTTCTGCTACTTCTGCTGGGCTTGCTGCCTCCGCCCAGGGTGGAAGGAAATGTCGGTTGCTTTAAGAGCCATCCAGGAAGCTCCCCGAGGGCAGTGGTAGACTTCTTGCTGTGGGTGCCCAGTGCCTGGCACCTGGTACAGTGGCACAGAAAGACCTTGGTGAGTGCTGTGGCCTGTGGTGGGACGGAGTGTCCAGATCAAGGTGGTTGCTGTCCTGCTCTGCTCTCAGCCTGCTGTGAGGGGTGATGTCCTGCTACTGTTTCCTCCCCCCAGGTGTTCTCTGTGACTCTGGCTTGGGAGTCCTGCAGCTGGAAGGTGGGGGGCCCAGGCCCTCCTCGACTGCTGGGGACCCCTTCCCTTCACTGTCTTCCCACTTGCCAGGTCATTTCCCTTCACAGCTGCTTAGGAGGGAACACCACCACAGGCTTGTCAGCAGGGGACTGCCAATGGATTGTACGTCAGACACACAGACCCAGCTCCCTGCCACCAGCTGAGGGCACTGGGCCTCTGTCACTTCTTGTGCAGTCCCTGCCAGCCACGGGGCTGCTGAGGGTTCCTCGGCTGTGTGGCGGCCATGGCTCCTGCCTCTGGGGTGGGCTCAGCCTGGGAGGCTTGGGTTCTGCCTCCTGCTTACGGGCAGGATCCAGTCCTCCTGGCCCCATGCGGGCACTGAGGAGGGAGAGCACCCATGACTGGGAGAAGCCTTGCCAGGCACCTTTCCTTGGGGACACCTGCAGTTGAGGATCAGGCTTCAGCCTATATATGAGAGACCAACACTCCCCGTGGCGCTCCTTCTCAGGCCCCCGCTGGAAGGAGCTCTAACCACTCCAGCTCCTCAAATGCTGTGCTTGGGTTAATACCCTGCCTGGCCTGGGCCCCCCTGCCTGTGGAGCTGCCAAGGTCCTTATCTCCCAGAGGGGCCTCCTGTCCTGCTTTTTGTATTTCAGAGGCAGCCAGAGGCTTCTCTGACTCTGTGGTTGGTGGCAGCCTTGCTGAGCCATCTAGAATTGGCTCCCGGCCTCCCCGTGTCCCCTGGGTGTCTTATGTGGCAATGCAGCTCTATTTCAGGGCCTGCGGGAGCCCTGGGATTGCTTCAGGGGTTGCCCCAAATTGAGGAGATAGCTCACAGCCTGTAGTGGGGACCTGGTGGTGGAGGGAGGACTGGGCTCCGGGCTCACTCCTTTGTGACCTCAGGCAGGTCACTTCACTTCTTGGAGCCTCCGGGGCTTCAACCATGAGGCTGCAAGTGAGGACTAATCCAAGGAGGGGTTGGGCTGGGGGCACAGCCTCTGGTCCTCTCCCCACGTGTACATCTCCCATCAGATCTTGGGAGGCCCGGCACCAGCGGTACTGGAATGGTTTTAAGTGGTTTACAATGTTTTTTTTTTTTCTGTCTGTCTTAAATCCAAGAGTGCCTGTGCATTGAAAACAGAATGCATAAATAAACCAAAGGAAGAAAATTGAAATACCTTGTAATCCCATCAACATTTTACTGTGTGTTTTGCACATATATGCACATGTGTACAAACATACTTATAAAAAAAGCCATATTGTACATCCTGTAACCTGCTTTTGTTCTCTCTCTATATATATGTATATATAAAATGAACATATTTCTGGATCATTTTATGTTCTGCTTTAATGTTTGGGCCAGAGGCAGCAGAATCTATTTAGGAAATGTGGAGAGGCCTGGATGCTGGCAGATGTGGACCCGGTAGGTGAGGGAGAGGATGAGGAGAAACACTCCCAGGCCTCTGACTCGGGTGGGTGGGAGGAAGGGTGAGAGGCACGCTGGCTGGCAAGGAGGAGCAGCTTGGAGGAGAGCGTGTAGCTGGGGCAGTTTCCCAGGAGGCATCCTGAGGCAGTTAGAAGTGCAGGTTCTATGTGCAGGAACAGAGTCTGGGCAGAGCTCACGAGGGAGCTGTCTGTGCAGAGGGCTGAGGGTGCCATTGCCTAGGGAGGGTGAGCACCAAAGGAGAGAAGGGCAGGAGGAGGACACTGCCTGGCCCTTCACCACCTCGGGGACAAGTGGGGGAGGCAGTGGACACCTGAGACACACAGGGTGCGCTGCTGTGCTAATGGATGAGAGAGATTTAAGGGCGTGGGGCTCGGTGAGGCAGGAGGCTCCCAGATGCAGTGCGCGCGAGGTCCATCATCAGAGAGGGGGCTTTGCAGACTTCAGGACCAGGGTGTGGGGAGCGGGTGGAAGTGAGACTGACCAGGGGAGGGGCCAGGGAGAGGTAAGGAAATGGAGGAAAGAGGGTGCATCATGGGGACAGATGCTGTAGCTGGGGGAGATGTCCGGGTGAAGAGGACTTTTCCTTTTTGAAAGATTTGAATGTACATATGTGCATGTAGTAGTCACATGTGCACATATGTATACGTGTGTTTGACCTCTGCCTCTTTGTACAGAGGAATTTTTTTTTTGGACACTTAAAAAATTTTTTTTAATTTTAATTTTTTTATTGAGGTATAATTGACATACAATATTATATTAGTTACAGGTGTACAATATAATGATTCAACTTTTTATATATTGCAAAATTATTATCAAAATAAGTCTCATTAATATCTGTCACCATGGTTACATGCTCAGAGGATTTTAGTTGGCTTAAGTTTGGTCATAGATGGAGGACAAGGATTTAGGAGAGAGGGAAAGTTTGAAGATATGGAAAAGAATGGGTGTATTAGTCAGGAGTTATTCTGCAAGTGTCAGAAATCCAAATGAAATTGGCTTAAAGAAAGAAGAATTTATTGGTTAATAAGTCTAAAAAAAATACAGGGCTGACTAACTTCAGGTATGGCTGGATCCAGGTAACCAAATAAAGTTTTAGTCTCTTACTTTTCTCCAGCTCTTGGCTCTACTCCCCTCAGTGTTAATTTCATTCATGCTCTTTTATTCATGTATGAAAAAAAGGCTGCAGGCAGGGTCTACCTCACATTCGTACAGTTTAACAACCCCAGGGGAAACAGCTCTTCTTTTCTAATAGTTACAGCAATAGTTTCTGGATTTAATCTGATGGACTAGTGTCAAGTCCTCATCCCTGAGCTGTGTTTAGGTTGGCCTGACCTGGGTCATGTGCCCCCTTTCCCCCCATGTGACCTGGGGGGAGGCAGCGGGGAGTGGCTTCTGACAAACACAGGGCTGTGTTATCAGGAGGAAGGCTGTGGACTCTAGACAGGCCTGAGGTCCCCAAGGAAGAGGCGGGGCTGGGATTGGGAGCCCTAGATGGCTGGAGGAGGCAGTTGCTGCCCCACAGGATGGAAGGAAAGAGAAGGATGAGGATAGAGAGCAGGAGGGAGTTTCCTTGTGGCCTCCCCTCACTCACTGGGCAGGGCAGGTACACCGAGGTTGCCAATGAGGCTGTGCAGCTCTCCTGGGAGTTGGCCGGCCCTGGAAGGAGAGTATTAGGCTGGGGGAGGTTGACCGACCACTGGCCACCTTGGGAACCTTCAGGCTGGGCAGCTAGAGTGGGCTGAATGCAGAACAACACGCACCAGGGCAGGCAGGGCTGTCTGCCTACCTCAGGAACCAGAGACCAGGAATTATCAGGGCCAGTCCGAGGTGGGGTACATTGGATAGGAAGGTGCTGGCCAGCAGAGAGACAGGCAAGAGTGCTGGGGAGCCAGGCGTGACCAAGCTGCCCAGGAGAGGCTCACGGGGGCTGAGCCCATCCTGCAGACATGCTTTGTGTGACTGTCGCTGAAAAGACGGGCACAGCCCTGCTTGGCGGAGGGTGGGGGGTTTTATTCTGCTGGATGAATGTGGGCAGGGTAGAGGTGGGGAGACAGGAATGAACATTTCAGAGAGTGGTAAGAACCGTGAAAATAGGTAAGCAGATAAAGAGGCCAAGAGCAGCTAACAGGGTGAGTGTATGTGCATGCGAGTGCATGTAGGTGCATGTGTGACACCTGTGCAGGAACAACACGTGCATGCACTTGTGTATGTGTAAACACATGTACGTGTGATGGATGTGTGCACACGTGTAATGTGTTGTGTGGGCGCACATGTGTGCATGTGATACGTGTGTACAAGTGCCTGTGTGGTGCATGTGGATGCATGTGTGAGGCATGTGTGAGTGCACACGGGTGTACATGCATGTATGTGGTGCACGTGTACGTGTCAAAGGGCATAGCTGCTGGGCACCTGCAGTCGTAACTGAGAACAACCTATAATCTTTCATAAGACCTCACTCATGGCTGGAGGAAAACAGAAGAGAAATAACATGCAGGGGGAAAGCAAAGTCAACATGGCAAACATCGACCCTTTCCCCAAGTGCACAGTTGAAGAAGGCTTTCCTGCCCAGTGGCTGGTTCTGTCTGTGACCTGCTCCTTCGGGTTGGGGTCTGACCTTCCTGGATGGCCCTTCAGCCCTCTCCCCGAGAAGAGGCCAGGGCTCAACGTCTCAGGGCCCGAGAGAGTAACATCAGTGCTCCTCCCAGGAAGTTGCCCTGGAGGACAGCTCCAGCCTGAGCCAAGGGGCCTCAGGGTTACCCCCGAACCCGGGTCCAGGGCGGGAGCTGTCCTCTGCCGCATGGGAACGAATGCCAGCTGCTGGGCTGTGCCCCTTGTCTCTCACTGTTCAGTTTCAAAAAGAGGAGGCCCAGTGTTGCTGGAGCACCTCCAGCATGCGCTTGGTTTATTCCCCCCTTGCAATCTTGTTGAGAAAGGACTGGAAGCAGCTGTAGCAGGCACATTCTCCAAAAGGGGTTTGTGGTGGGGCCCCTCCCCGCGACAGGGCCCATGGCCTTCCTGGCCCTGTCTGCCCCATGTCTCTCCCTCACACTCTCTCTTCTTCTCCCCATCTCATGTCTGGCTCCCCCTCTGCCTCTGCTCCCTCTCCTGGCTTCAGTCTCATGCCGTTTTAATGAGGGCTTGGCCTCCTGTGTGGGGAGGCTCAGCAGCAGTGCATTTAATTAATAATCTTACATTGCAATTCTTCAGAGTAAACGCTGCCATTTTATTCTTCACTAATTGGAAGAGGCTAGTTAAGCTCAGAGATGAATGGCCCTTTCTGCTGGGGATGTGTTAGCCCAGGATCTCCGTCTGGGTGGCCATGCCAGGCTGGGCCCTGTGGGCCCTGGGGTGGGGCTCTGAGCTAGGAGGGCAGAAGGGCTGTCCTGCCCCACCTGCCTGGTCCAGGGAGGGCCCTTTTCTAGTGGCCAGGGCAGCCATCTGGCCCAGGATCAGCCTGCTCGAGACCTGGGGAGGGCTTGCAAGTGGGGATCCTGCTGGGGGGGGCAGGGATTGGACTCCCTGTTGCCCATTCTTCGTGTCCCAGCTCTGTGTCAGCCCTGGGCAAGGCCCCCAAGGACCCCAGAAAACCTCAGTCTACACCCGCCTCCTGCTCACTGTGGCCCAGCCCTATCTCCACCCTGCGTGCCTGCACCACTCTCCTCACCTGGCCAGGGCATCCTGCCTGGTGCTGGCCACAGGGCAGGTCCTCAGTGAGATGTGTGCTGAGATGGATGTTCCCCTAACAAGCATAAGCTCCGAGTTGCACTGGCTGTTAGAGAAACATCAATTACCCCAGTGCTGCGGTGCTGCTGGTCACCTGTGGGTAGGCAGCAGCGAGGAGGCTGGTCTGCTGTGTATGTGGACAAGGATCACCCACTGCGTGGCCGCCCACCCTGTGCTCCAGGCCTTGAGATCTCCCCGAGACGCAGACGCGCAGGGCACCATCCTGCGAGATAAGATGTCTTAAAGTACCACCATGTCCGTCTGGAGGAGAAAGGTCAAATGAACTGCATACCCCGAGTTGAGCAGAGCAACCTCGAGGAGTGAGGTGGAGGCATGGGCACAGGGGTGGACAAGGATGCACAGGTAGAAGTGGAAGGGAGGAGTGGACGGCAAGCTGACACACCAGTGATGCCCAGGAGAGTATGTTTACATAATACTTGTGTAATTAATACAAGAAAGTAAGTGAGGTTTCCCTGTAATTATTGGGGCACGCGGTGTTGAATGCCAACAGCACTCCTGGAAAGTCCCAGTGTGCGTGTCCAGCCAGTGAGCCCAGTGGTCCTCGATGGCCACAGAGCTCTTGGCTCTGGTCCAAGGCGTGAGATCCTGTTTCCTTCCCACAGTTGGCCTCCCCTCTGGACAGTTGGGTGGCAGCAGGGTGATGTGAGAAACGTGGGGAGGGACGCCCACTCAGCTCCTTTGTGTCCCTGGGGTCTCCCTCCCTGTGGATGAGGTTCACTGTGGACCAATGTCATCACCTCCTTGGACACCCACCTGTTTGTGTCTCTCTCTCTATGTGAAGCTGTGCTCTGGGCTTTTGGGGCCTTCATGCTCCCTCCCTGTTGTGTTGGTGACAGAAATCGGGGTCAGAAGTGCACCACCTGAGCAGGCTGGCCCCGCGGTGTGATATTGTGTTGTGATGTCAGCTGCTCTGCCAGGGACTTCAGGGACAAGGACGGCTCAAGCCAGAGCCCAAGCACAGGTTTATGAGGAACTATCAGGTAGCCATCAGGAAGAAAGAAACCAAGGGGGAAGGGCTGACAGCTGCTGGCTGCAGGCTGGCTCCAGTGGCCCACAGGTGGCCTCTGGGCAGAGCTGGCAGGAGGGTGGGGCTCTGCTTTTGTCCTTGCATTACTGCACTTGTGTGTTGCTGAGAGTTAGCTGGAATTTCTTTCTTTCCTTCCTTTTGTGGTTTCCTCCTTCCCTCTTCCCTCCCTTCTTCTTTCTCTTTCCTTCCTTCCTCCCCTGTCCTTTATTCAACCACATTTCTCCATCCTTCCTTTGACCAGACCTTGTGGAAACTGTGAAGAGGCAGTGTTCTCTGGGAGCACAGTGTCCTGGAGACAGCATCCGGCGGGTCTGAAATCCCAGGGAGTGAGGGGGCGTTCTGTGGGTGGGAACCCCTAAGGGACTTAGGCAGGAACCTCACGTGCTCACGGTGGTGTGAGTCCTCTGACGCAGCGGCTGGGCCTCTCTCAGAGGCCCCACATTCCACCTGCTAAGGTGTCCCCCAGGGTGCTGACCCCCTGGGTCACTGGGTCTCTTTTGCTCTGCTGTGGCCTTTGCCACTGCCCACCCTCCTGAGGGGACTTGGCTGTTCTCTGCGCCTCTGCTGTTACTCTGGCCTCAGGGAATGGGCTGCGTCCTTCCTCCCCACCCCCCACCCCCCACAAGACCCTTTTCTTGAATTCTTTGCAAATATTACTTCCTGATACTTGTCTCTTGTCTGTCACCACTGGTGCTTGGTTCTGATCCTAGAGTCTCATGTCTGAAGATGCTTTCCTCTGTATTGAT
The DNA here is from genome assembly GCF_005190385.1 of Monodon monoceros. Taxonomy (NCBI): domain Eukaryota; kingdom Metazoa; phylum Chordata; class Mammalia; order Artiodactyla; family Monodontidae; genus Monodon; species Monodon monoceros. The sequence goes on from NW_021703768.1 coordinate 153,661,283, forward strand.
CTGCTCTTTCTCTCTGGGAGCTGTCAGAACTTTCTCTTTGTCTTTGATATTCTTGGGCTTCATGATAATGTGTCTAGGTGGTTTTTTTCCTTAGATATGTCTTGATCAGCTAGCTCTCTGTGAATCCACTGAAGTTGAAATCTTTCATCTAATTTTGCGAAATTCTCGGCCGTTATTTCTTCAAATGTTTCTTCTTTCTCTCCCCTTTTCTACTTCATGTGGACGATGTGGGTTCATCTACATCGTTTAAGTTTTCTCATATGCCTTCTCTGTCTTGACCCCTGAGCATCCAGAGTGAGTGCTCCCACCACACCCTCAGCTTCTGAGTTGGTTGGTTGGCTCATTCTTTGTGCTATTCTGTGCAGTGACTAGGTCTTTTTCCAATTATAAACATTTGTCCTAACCAGGTTTTTTTGTAGCTGCTCGTTCCTGCTCTGTGTTCCCAATGTTGTTTGTTACCTCTCTGAGAATACATATTATCTTTATTTCAATTTTCCCTCATCTGTGGCTGTTCTGGGCATGGCTTTTCTTTTAAAGCAGTACTGCTCAGATCAGATGGACCTCTTATTCCCCAGGGAGTATGACCATAGCTGGTTATGTGGGTGGAGGGCTCACGTCCTTTCTTGTGAATGGGACAAGGGAGGTGGGGAGGAATGTCCCTGGACCTGGCTTTCTTCCCACCCCTGTGTGCACCTCCTGACCCCAGCTCCCATTTCCTGACCCTTGATCCCGGCTCCCTGGATTAACAGTGGCAGGAATGAATGCTCTTGGGGACACCCCCATTTTACTGACAGGAGTGCAGTCAGCTGGCCTCAGGACCTTGACATGACCCTTGCACAGTGATCTGGTCTCAGTGCATTCCAGAACGTGGGGTATTTAGTCTCATCCATGGTCACCTTGTGATGTGCATCTTGGGAAGAGCTCTCTGGGGTGGGGTAGAGGCTGTGCCAGACGGACAGGGCCTGAGCTGAGGCCCTTGGAGGAATAGGAGAGAGAGATGTTAGGCTAGTGCTGAGGCAGGGACAGGGAGAGGAGGGGTGGTTGTGGTGGTGGCAGATAATTGGGAAGTGGTAGGGTTGCATCTTGGGGACATGAGTGGGAGGGAGGAGGAATCCAGGACAACTTCCAGGCTCCTGGCTCGCATGACTGGGAGGAAGGCACACGGCTGACTGTGATTAGGCTCCCAGGGAGGGGAGGAGCAGGGTAGAGAGGAAGAGGAGAGTTTCTGTCTGGAGAGTCTGGGCTTGAGGCTCCTAGGGCCATGCTGAGGGAGCGTCCTGTGTTCCAGTGGCTCTTGGTTGGCCCTGGCACAGGGAGGTGTGGGGACCCCGGACAACTGGGTGGAGAGTCGGCTGTCATGGAGGCTGGGGCAGGACATGACCTGGATGTACAGAGGCCATGAGGGCCAGGTGGAAGGGAGCAGCCCCCAGAGCTGGGGGTTGGGTTCTGGCCGGGGTCACCCCCGATGGGCTCTGTGACCTGGCAGGCACATTGGCCTCTAAAGGCTTTGTTTCCCTTATCTATAAAATGGGGCCATAATCCATGGGGATGTGGCAGAGTACACGCCATGAGAGGAGGGACATGGCCTGGTGCCTGCGGAGGGGCGAGCAGACAGGAGGGCTTGTGAGCCCGGGGGCTCTGAGTAAAGCTCGGTGGACTTATTACTCTTATTTCAAAAGGGATGGGAAAACAGTGTCTGTGCTGGCCATGATGAGGGAGGAGGAGCAGCCCTGTCCCTGCCTACTTCCCTACACCCCCCTTCCACTGCCCACACTCACTTAGCTCAGAGTTGGCGCCTGCCCAGCTCTGAGTGAGACGTGGCAGCCAGGAGGCTGAGGCCCAGCCAAGCCCCAGATGGCTGGTGAGAGGTGCTTCCCAAGAGCTGAGTGAGACAAGGACAGGGGCCGACCTGGCGGGGACAGGAAGGGGCCCGGAGCCCAGGAAGGGCCATCCCTGGGCCTGGCTTTGGCGTAGCCCTGCCTGCTCTGAGTGGGTGCAGAAGCACGGCACTCAGGGGTGGGCCATGGGTGGCAGTGTGTGTGTTGGGTGCAGGGAGCTGTCATCAGGTTCTGGTCGGGAACCCCTAGTCCCAGAGCTGACACCCTGGCTCTGGTCAGGGACCCCTCTGGCTCCCCCTCTGGCTCTGTGTGGTGTATGAGTGTGTGTGTGCACGGGTGGGGGTGAATGGATGTGAGGATACATGAAAGCGTGAGAATGCATTTTGAGTGTATGTGTGTGTGTCTGTGTGCATGGGTGTGTGAGTGCATGTGTGGGTGTGAGTGTGTGTGAATGTGAGGATGCCCATTAATATAAGAGTATGAGAGGGAGGTCTGGAGACCTCCCTTAGTGTGATCAGGGTCCCAGTGCCCCTTCTGTCATCTCTACTTCTTCTGCATGGCAAGGTGTCCACTGTTCACATTCTTCTCTGTGGCTGGGCCTTTGTCGACAGGTTTATGTCTGATTCTTTGTGTGTTGCTCACAGCCGGCTGACCCTGGCCACTCACTACGTCTCTGTGCAGGGCCTGTGCCTGCCCTTAGGTTATCGAGAGCAGTGAGAGCACTCGGAGAGGGGCTGGGCTTACAGCCCAGCTCAGGACAGTGCAGAACCAGAGGCGTGTTCAGCCAGAGGCTAGCTCCTCTTGGGCCGGGAGGGCTGGGCCCTGAGCGGAAGTGGGCAAGGCTTTCCTGATCAGAGGGGTTGGGGAGGATCGGCATCTGGGCAAACATCTGTTGAACATATGCATCTTTCCCTTATGTAATCTGGTTTGGAAGAATTGTTTCCTGTTGTTGTTGAGCCGGTGGACAGCAAGCACTGGTCCTGCTCTCAGGGGGGTCCTTGGCCCTACCCCAAAGTGGAAGAGAGGGGCCAAAGGCCATGAGGAATGAGCTAGCTGGGCGGCAGCGGGCTGGGGCAGGTGGGTGGCTTGGTCCTGGGTGCTGTGTGGTGAGGGTGGGCAGCCTGTCCAGGATAAGGCCTCCCTGACCCCACAGTGTGGCCTTGGTGTGGTGTGTTGGCCCTCTTACCATCACCAGGAGGCGAACCAAGGCCCTGGGGCTCCCGCTTCTCCAGCTTCCTCTCCCTTGGGCCTTTGCCAGCCCGAGAGATTCCTCTCATTTTACTGCTGGAGTAAGTGAGACTCGGTGAACAGGAAGAGCTTCACTACCCAGGCCACATAGCTGGTAAGGCGGGGCGTGGTTCAGCAGCCCAGGCTCCTCCAGGGGCCCTCTGCTGGTCTTCAAGGGGCCCTGGAGAGTGTAGAGTGGCATGTCCCAGACTTATTTTAAATTAAATTTTATTTTTTTAAATAAAAATTGTATATATTTAAGGTATACATGATGATTTGATATACATATACATAGTGAAGTGATTATTCCAGTAATCATACAGACGAATGGATGGATAAAGAATTGTGACATATATATATATATATATATATATATATATATATATATATATGAATATTATTTGTTCTTAAAAAAGAAGGAGATCCTGCCATTTGTGACAACGTGGATGAACCTGGAAGACATTAGGCTAAGTGAAATAAGCCAGACAGAGAAAGAAAAACACTGCATGAGCTCACTGATATGTGGAATCTAAAAAAGTCAAATACATAGAAGCAGAGAGTAGAACAGTGGTTACCAGGGGCTGAGGTGGTGGAGGAAATGGGAAGATGTTGGTCAGAGGTGTAAAGTTGCAGTTATGCAGGATGAAGAAGTGCAGAGATCTAATGTACAGCATGCACATTATAGTTAATGATACTGTACTGGGATTCCCTGGTGGTGCAGTGGTTGAGAGTCCGCCTGCCAATGCAGGGGACATGGGTTCATGCCCCGGTCCGGGAAGATCCCACATGCCGTGGAGTGGCTAGGCCCGTGAGCCATGGCCGCTGAGCCTGCGCGTCCGGAGCCTGTGCTCTGCAACGGGAGAGGCCACAACAGTGAGAGGCCCGCATACCACAAAAAAAAAAAAAGCAAAAACAAAACAACTGTACTGAATGCTGGAAAATTGCTAACAGGGTAGATTTCAGGTGCTGTCACAAAACACACACACGCACGCGCGCACACACACACACACACAAACACACATACACACCCTTAAAGGTAACTATGTCCCAGACTTTAATAAGCATCAGATCACCTAGGAACTTGCAATATTGTAGATTCTGGTTCTCGGGTCTGTACTGGAGCTGGGATTTCTCATTTCTAACAAGCTCCCAGGTGACACACTGGTCTGGGGCTGCTGACACACTCACTGGGCCCACCACCCCCAGGAAGAGGCACTTCTCTGGGAGGGCTCGAGGCTTTACCCCCTCCCTCCCTATCGATGCACATTTTGAGAGAATTTATTCTGTGAATACAGTTAAAAAATTCCTTCCAAGTATTTGTCTAGAAAAAGAAAATGAGGTGATCTATTGCATGGGGTCTGCAGTGGGTGATTATCACATCGCAGGGATTTCCAAGGCCCCTTGCCCTCCTGCACCCTTGTTCTGGGAGCAGTGGTGGCTGCCTGATGCCCACCTTCTGCCTGCTCATGGGGCTATGCAGCTCCCCTGCCAGCTGGTGTGCGTGGCCTTTCCAGCTGGCATTTCAAGTGCTTTCTCCTGGTGCTGCTGAGTTCTGCGGATCCCCGAGGCGGTCATTTGTCAGATGGTCCTGGTGCCTCCCGACATCCCTTCAGATTCTCCTGCTGCTAAGATAATCCATGTCAGACAACTCCCAGTGCCTGTCTTCCCACCTCCAAGCAAGCAACCTGAATGTTTTATACACCAGAGAGAAATCAGAGCACCAGAATTCTCAATATAAACATTTCTTTTACACTTCCTCTTGTATATGCCCTGCTCATGCCAGAAGGCAGTGAACTTGGCCCATTGTGTGAGATGGTGACCTTGAGAAGGAAGCCCCATGCAAGTAGGGGAAATGGAGGCTTCAAAGGTGAAGCGACTTTCCCATATTTATTGACCACCTCTGAGGTGCTAGGCACTGGTCTGGGGGCTGAGGGTCCAGCAAGGAAGACTCCACTCTCCTGGGGTCTTCTGGTTGGAGGGCAGACAGTGACCCAGTAAAGAACCCGCATGTCGATTATTGGGAAATGGTGTTATGAAAAATATAGAACAGGATGGCAGAATAGAGTGTGACAGGGAAGGAGCACTTATAGCCAAGGTCCTTCTGAGGAGGAGACATTTGAGTTGAGACCTGGACTTCCAGGTCAAAGGAACAGCAGGTGTAAAGGCCCTGGGGCAGGAACTAAGTTGAAGCGTGCTAAGGACAGAAAGAAGATATCTGTGGCAGGAACTTTGAGTGAAGGAGAAGTCAGGTGACAGAGCAGTCATGTTGTGGGAAGCCTCTGGAGGATTTGGGGACAGGTCTGATTCATGTTTCAGAGATTCCATGGGGCAACTATGCGGAGAATGAGGTCACATGGGCTCAGTGTGCCCTGGCTCCCAGCCTGGAGTGCTCCATGGCACTGTCAGCAAACAGTGCAGCCTGGCCTGGGAAGTCACTGCAGAGTGGTGGGCTCCAGGACTGGGCTCCTTAAGCTGTTGAGCAAAGCTTCTGCTGTGTCACAGAGCTTTCCTCGCATGATGAGCAATGCCTCCCCTGGGCCAGTCTGGTGCTGGAACCCTGGGATGGCTGATGAGCTTCGTAGAGGGTAGTGATACCCTCACAGCACCTGCTGGGGTGGACGGCAGTGCACAGCAGGGACAGGTGACCTGGAGGCAAAGGTGCTGTGTGGGTGCCAGTGTTTGCCCCATACTGGCAGTGGGAGTTTGGGCTGGGCTCAGGCTGGCTGGCCGCTGGCTCATCTCAGGGTTCACCTCCCTTTGTTGTCCCTGGTGAATGCTCATCTTCTGCTATGTACTGGGCTCTCTCACCAGCCCCAAGGACTCAGGCCCAGGGTTGAAGCTTCTGGGGATATAACAAGGGTGGGACTGGCTTCCTGGGATGGGCTTCTCAGCTCATCCCCCACCTGGCAGCTGGCTGACCCCTATATGCCTTCTGGCCTCTTGCCCAGCTATGCTCTCTGAGGCCCTAGGGCTCTAGATCCAGTTGGGCCTTGTCCCAGGACAAGTGCTGTGTCCTCAGAGGGGCCCTTCCTGAGAGTCTCCAGTGCAGAATACTGTCCCAGCACCTGCAGGAGCGCTTGGTGCTATAGGAGACCATCTCACAGCTTTGTTCCTCCTGGAGTGTCAGTTCCAAGGTCAGGTTCATCTGCATGGCTTTCTGCTAGCATGGGGCCTGGCTCTAGAGATTAGCAGTCCAGCAAGGCTGGAGGATGGAGCAGGGGCTCCCTGCTTTCCCTGCAGCTTGTTCCCTGGGCATCTTCCTTCCCGCAAGAACGTAGGCTTGGAGGAGAACTCTGGGGCCTCTTCCTGCCCATAGGCTGCCCTGGCCCCAAGGGTCTGTGAGTGTTGGGTGTGTGTGAATGTGTGTGTGAGTAAGCATAAGTGTGGGCCCTGAGAGAGTGTGCAAGCATCTGTTTGAGTGGTGTGCTTATGTGCCTGTGAGTGTGTGTTTGCACATGTGAGTGGTGTGTGAGCATAAATTTGTGGTGTATGTCTATGTGCCTGTGTTTAAGTGGTATGTGTGTGAGACTGTGCACTGTGAATGTGTGTGTGTGGGTGTATGTGTATATATGTACATCCATGTGAGTGCGTGTATGTGATTATGATGATATGTACGTGTGTGGTGTGTGTTTGTATGTATGTGCGCGTGAGTGTGATGATGTGTGTATGCACATGTGAGCGTGTGTGCATGTGTGTGTTCTAAGCTGCCAGGCCAGCTCGCTCCCAGACAAATCTAACTGTGCCCTGTGGCCTGGGTGGGGCCCCTGCATTGAGCCTTCCTGTCTCCTGTGCCAGTGCCATCTCATCTCATCAGGGCGAGGATTGGGAATCCTGTGTGTGCACCCCGGCCTCACCCTACGGGGCCCTGACCACCAAGGTCAGCCTTGGAGATTTCATGGCAGGGTTTTCTCTTTTGAAAAAGATTCTAATTGCAGTGAATTCATCTGCTCTCATTATATTTTAGTCACCCAAATCATCTGAATATGTTCTTTTTGTAAAGCCTACAGCTGTGCAGATTAGGCCAAAGCCCTGGCTGGCCCGCCCAGACTCTTAGCCCCCACCCCTTTGAGAGAATGGAGGCCCTAGAAAAATATCTTTCTAGATCTTTTTCTATGTGTTTACATGCTCCTAAATGCACTTTGAGAAAAATACATAGAATTGTTTGTATATTTCTCTCCTCCCTTTAAAAATATTACATATATATTTAAAACACATTCTATAATTGTCATCCTGTAATTTACATTTTTTCACTCAAAAGTATATCCCGGGGACCTCGCCATGTTGATGTGCAGAGATTGAACTCATTTTATAACCCTTCACCCAGCATTGTATCATGTGGATACCTCACAGAATATTTAATGAGCCCCTGTGGTTGGGTACTTGGGTCATTTCCAGCTTTTTGCCATTAAAAGCGAAGCTCAGTGAGCCCGTCTCCTGGTGCTCTGAGGTGGCAGTTGTGTCTGTAGGGTGGATATCATGAGTGGAACTGCTGGAACAGAGCCTGTGGGTGTTTTTTTTGTTTTGTTTTGTTTTGTTTTTTTTGTGGGTGTTTTAATGATCAGAGATTCGGTGTGGTGGGCTGGTTCTTGCAGGTCTAGCTTTCCCGTGCATGGGGAGTGGGGGCACTAAGGGGGCTGTTTCTAGCCTCTCCCACAGCACATTATTTGCTCACTGAATTTTCTCCTTACTGCCCTCCTTGCCCTGCTCTTCCTCCCACTTTCTGTCTAGGCCCAAGGTTGTGTCTGTAGAAGGAAGAGGGGGACATTGGAGTTGGGCCCTGAAGGTTGCGTAGGAGTTTGCCAAGTGGGGATGAGCGTCAGGGTATTCCAGAAGCTGTGCAGAGACAGCCAGATTTTTAGCTTTCTGAACCCGAAGTGTGGAGGGGTGTAGAATGTGATAGGGCTCGAGAGGCAGAGGCCAAGCACACAGGCCCTGGGTGTGAGCTATGGGAGACCTGGCCCTTCCATCCAGTGGTTATCAACCTCCTGTCCCTCCTTAGGACACTAGTGAAGCTCACAGGCAAGGTTCACTCATGGGCATTTGTAAGCACAAGTTGTATTTTCCCTGGCCTCACTCAGGACAGTTGCTGAGAAAGCCAACCAGTGAGTGTGGTAGGATTCCAGAGGCATCTCAGACCTATCTGCTCTGGCTTGTTCCAAATCAGTCAGCACCACCCTCCCTGTGCCATGTCTCTCACTGCTAGCTGCACCACCTTGGAAGTTGTGGCCCTCGGCTGAGGTGCATGATTACAGTTTTCTGGGGACATACACCTGGGTCCTGGCCATATTTGCTGTCTGCAGAACCCCCATCAACCTCAACTTCATTGATCTATGTGTCTATCCTTTTGCCAGCACCACACTGTCTTGATTACTATAGCTAAATTGCCTATAGCCTAATGGCTTTGATATTGGGCAGAGTGATTGGCCCCACTTTATGCTTCTTTTTCAAAATTGTCATAGCTAATTCTAGTTCCTTTGCTTTTCCATATAAATTTTAGAATAATTTTGTCTATATCTGTAAAAAGTCCTGCTCATATTTTTGTTGGAATTGCCTTAAATCTATAGACCAATTTACAGAGTACTGACATCTTCACTATTTTGAGTTTTTCAATCCATGAACATAGTATATATCTTCATTTATTTAGTTCCTTTAAAATTTCTTTTTATAAGCATTTTTTAGTTTTCAGGATACAAATCCTGCATATGTATTTTAGATTTATATCTAAGTTTTTTTTTTTTTTTTCGGTATGTGGGCCTCTCACTGTTGTGGCCTCTCCCGCTGCGGAGCACAGGCTCTGGACGCTCAGGCTCAGTGGCCACGGCTCACAGGCCCAGCCGCTCTGCGGCATGTGGGATCTTCCCGGACGGGGGCACGAACTGGTGTCCCCTGCATCGGCAGGCGGACTCTCAACCACTGCGCCACCAGGGAAGTCCCAGTATTTTGTTTTTAAGTGTTGTAAATGGCTTACTTTTTTTTTTGTCTCCAAGAGTTTATTGCTAGAATATAGACATATGATTGATTTATTGTGTTTTGACCTTGTATCCTGTTACCTTACTAAACTCATTTGTTATTTCTAGAATTTCCTATTATAGATTCTTTGAGGTTTTTTACATATACAATCATGTTACCTGGGAATAGGGACAGTTGTATTTCTTCCCTTCCAATCTGTATGCCTTGTATTTATTTTTCTTGCCTTACTGCACTGTCTAGGACTTCCAGTACAATGCTGAATGAGAGTAGGGAGAATGTTGCCTATCTTAGGGGGTAAAATATTCAGTCCTTCATGATTATCATGTTAACTTTAGGGTTTATTGGTAGATGCTCTTTATCAGGTTGAGAAAGTTCTTTTCTAAATTAGTTAGCTGAGAGTTTAAAATTTTTACTCAAAAATGAATGTTAAATTTTATCAAATTCTTTTTCTGCATCAGTTGATATGACAATGTGTTTTTTCTGTTTTAGTCTGTTAATATGGTAGATTACATTGACTTTAAAATATTGTACCAGCCTACATTCCAGGTAAAATTCTTCTTGTTTGTGATGTATTATACTTTTTATTCATTGCTAGATTAAATGCACCAATTTTTGTTTCAGATTTTTGCCTCTATGTTCTTGAGGGAAATTGGTCTATACTTGTTTTCCCCTGAACTTTCTTTGTCTGGTTTTAGTATCAGGGTAATATTGGCTTTATAAAAGGAGTTGAGAAGTGTTCCCTCCTCTTCTATTTTCTAAAAGAGATTGTGTAGCATTGGTGACATTTCTTCCTTAAATATTTGGTAGAATTTGCCAGTAAAATAGTCTGGGCCTGAAGATTTCTGTTTTGGAAGCTTTTCGACTGTGAGTTCAATTTCTTTGATAGTTATAGGACTTTCAGGCTTTCTACTTTATCTTGGGGTGAGTTTTGGTAGTTTGTGGTTTTTGAGGAAATCATGAATTTCGTCAAAGTTGAATTATGTGCACAGATTTGTTTGTAGTGTTCCTTTATCTTTTTAATGCCTATGAAGTCTTTAGTGATATCCTTTAAAAAATTCCTGACTATTGTTAATTTATATGCTCTTTCCTTTTTAAAAAAATGTTAGGGCTTCCCTGGTGGTGCAGTGGTTGAGAGTCCACCTGCCGATGCAGGGGACGCGGGTTCGTGCCCCGGTCCGGGAAGATCCCACATGCCGCGGAGCGGCTGGGACCGTGAGCCATGGCGGCTGAGCCTGCGCGTCCGGAGCCTGTGCTCCACAACGGGAGAGGCCACAACAGTGAGAGGCCCACGTACTGCAAAAAAAAAAAAAAAAATGTTAGTCTTGATGGAGATTTATCAATTTTATTGATCTTTACAAAGAACTTCATTGATTTTTCTCTATTATTTTTGTGTATTCAGATTCATTGATTTTTTTACTCTAATTTTTATTTCCTTCCTTCTGCTTGCTTTGGGTTTATTTTGCTGTTATATTTCTAACTATTGAACATTTTTTAGTATTTAAACTTATCTTTGTGTTTGACTGTAACTCTTTGTGTAGTTGTTTTAGTGGTTGCTCTAGGGATTACAATAAACATACTTAACTTTTCACTGTCTACTTAGAACCAATATTTTTACAACTTCAATTTGAATGTTGAAACTTTAGCATCATATAGGTCCCTTTACTCTACCTCCTTTCTGTTCTAGTTGTATTTTATACAAATACATACAGCGACCTCGCCATTAGACAATATTATAATTCTTACTTATAATAGTCTATTATATTTTTCCAGATATTTACTATTTCCATTGTTCTTCCCTTATTCCTGATGTGCAAAATTTTCTTCTAGTATCATTTCCCTTCTGTCTGAAGAACTTCCTTAGGCAACTATTTTAGGGTAGGTCTACTGGTAATAAGTTCTCTTAGTTTTTCTTCCTCTGAGAATGTCTTTATGTCACCATAATTCTTGAAGGATATTTTTGCTGGAAATAGAATCCTGTGTTGGTAGTTCTTTTCTTTCAGCATGTTAAAAATGTTTTCCCACTTCCTTTAGACTCCATGGTTTTGATAAGAAATCTGTGCTAATTTGAATCATTTTTCCCCCTATAAGTAATGTACTGTTTTTCTTTGGCTGCTTTCAAGACTTTCCTTTTGTCTATAGTTTTCAAAATTTGATTATAACATGTAAGAGTAGAGTTCTTTGGATTTATCCTGTTTGAGGTTCACTGTGCTGTTGAATCTGTAAGTTTGTATCTTTCACCACATTTGGGAAGTTTTCAGCCATTATTTGTTCGTTCAATTATTTTTTATCACTGTACTCTTTCTCTTCTCCTGAAACACTGATGACATCAATGTTAGATTCTTTTGGTATTTTATCACAGGTCCCTAAGGCTCCTTTCATTATAAAAATATTTTTTCTCTCTGCTCTTCAAATTGGATAATTTCTGTGAATCTGTCTTCAAGTTCACTGTTGACAAATTCCTCTGTTATCTCCATTCTGCTGTTGAGCCTGTTCAGTGAGGTGGTTTTTGTTTGTTTGTTTGTTTGTTTTGGTTATTGTATTTTTCAGTTATAAAGTTTCCATTTTGTTCTTTATTTTATATCTTATATTTCTTGCTGAGACTATCTTTCCATTCACAGCAAGAGTTTTTGCCCTTACATTATAGAGACTTTTTATGACAGCTGCCTAAAAATCTTTGTCAGATAATTCCAACATATGTGTTATCTCAGTGTTGATATCTGTCAATTGTCTTTTCCTATGCAAGTTGAGATTTTCCTGGTTCTTCAGATGCCAAGTTATTTTGGACTGGATCCTGGACATTTTGATACTATGCTATGAAACTTTTGGTTTTATTTAAATGCTATGGTCTTATTTAAGTTCTATGGAGAAGGTCGATATTTTTGTTTTATTAGATAATTGACCCAGCTAAGTTCAGACTGCAAGTTGCAACCTGTCTTCTATGGATTGTGGTTTCAATGTCAGGTCCATTTTTGAAGCCTCTGCAGTGCTATTTGTATCCATCCCATGTGTGCACCACCCACTGGCCAGTCTGGGACCTGGGCATTGTTTTGTCTCATAATTCAGTTCCCAAAGCCTGTAGTGTGTTGTTTAGAGTCAGATCCACGGATGCACAGCTCAGGGGTGAGCCCAGGAGATTATAAACAACTTATGACATCAGTTTCCCAAGCTCCACTTTGTCAACCATCTCCCTAGTATTTTCCAGTTTCCTGGTGCTCCCTAAGCCTTTCTGGCCAGAAAGTTGGGGCTCTCTTTACCCTGCTCTGTTGCACACTTCCTGCAACTGCATGAGAGGACACAGAAAGAAAAGAGCAACAGGTGTTTGCTTCACCTTCCTAGGACCACAGTTACTCTAATCAGAGAGTAAGGCTCCCCTCTCTCTTATTTTTTGAGTGTGCTGCCAAGGACTGGAATGTGAGAGAATGGAGAAGAGAAAAGGGAAATAAAAAAGAAAAATGGGGGATTTCCCCCACTCTGAGTATTAGGAGGTCCTTTCTCTCTCCTTGACCCACAACTAGAGGGCTTCTCTCAGCTCTTTCTGTCTGCAACCCCGTGCCCACTTCTGGGGTTTCACCTGCCTCGTATCCAGACTGAGAGATACTGGAAGATTAAAAATATAGTAAACTCACTGTCAGTTTGGTGGTACTTCAGATTCTGGTCTTCTTCCTCCAGTTGCATGTTATTGTTTACTTTTCAGAGTCCTCAAATAGTTGCTCCATGCCTTCAGTCCATATTATGTAGCTGCATTCAGCGGGAGAGACAAGGCGAAGTGTGCTTACTCCATCTTACCTGGAACCAGAACTGGAACCTCACTCTTAGGAGACCTTTTGTGTGTTGGGTAGTTTATAATCTGGGGTGGGACTTTATCCACAGAAACACAGGCATGACTAGTTACCTGGGTAAGGGCATTTCATAGAGAGAGGGGAGGGAGGCTTTGTAGCTTTTCCTCACTTACCCCCTGCTTTCATACTTGCTGCCCTGCAATTCTTACAGCACGCCCAGAGCAAATGAGATGGGAATCAGATCTCATCAGGCCCTGCCTAAGACCTCCTGGGGGCTTCCCACTACAGAGAGGAGAAATGGGAACTAACCACAGCTGATGAGGCTCTACTCCATCTGTCTGGACCACCACTCATGACCTCATGACCTGCCCACCATCCAATCACATTGGCCTTCTTTCCCTTCCTCAAACATGTCAGGTTCATTCTGGCCTCAGGGCATTTGCATTTGCTGTTCCCTCTGCCTGGAACCTGCTTCCCTAGATCTCTGAATAGCTGGCTCCTTGTCATTTGGGCCTCAGCTCCAATGTCACCTCTTCTGGGAACCTCTCCCTGCCCCCATTCCCACGACATTGCCCTGCACTGTTATCTTCATGGCTCTGTCACTCTCTTATATTTCCCTATTTCCTGCTTGCTTGTTTGCTGCCCATTTTCACCACTAGGAGGTGGTGCCCATGGTCTGCATCCAGCCCCAGGTCACAGATGTTGGCCATGTGTGTGCATGTGTGTGGATACATCTATATGGTGTTGCTGTCAAGGTTGGTTTGGGGAGCTAGATGCCCTGGACCCCAGGCCCTCAGGGATCCTTCCTGGTCCAGAGGACCCCAGTAGGAGGCAGCTCTCCTCTGCTGAGAATCTTGGTGACCTCAGCTTGGGGTACCCTGGGCTGACCACTCCATTTATTTTCATAAATGTGGTTGGGTAAGAGGCAGACATCCTGGCAGCCCAACCTCTGCTGAGGGCTCTGCCCCAAGTGATGCCTGCATGGGCTTTCAATTCACTCTACACTTTCCTTCCTAAAACTGGCCAGAGGCTGGCTGAAGGGCCATGCTGAGTGGGCCTGACTTTCCAGGCTCCTTTCAGGGAGTCCCTGAACCCAGAGCCTGGGTTGCTTCAGAGGGTGCCGACAGGCTGGGTGTGTGGGCCCAGCTTGTCTGGAGCTGTAGGAGGCTTTTTCTTTCTCCTCTCCCCAGCATCCCCCACTGTTGTCTAGGTCTCTGGCTGTTCCCTCCCTCTTAAAGCCTCCACTGGGTAAGAGGACACTTCCAGGGGGTTCTGGCTTAATTTGTATTCCTTTCCCAGGAAGTGGGTTGGATTCAAGTTCTGCATCACATCCAGAATTCAGCGTACCCAAACCCAAAGCATTCATGAAGGGGACACTTTAAATCCACTTCAGTCCCTCAGTTACTCAGGTGCTATGGTGAGGAGGGAGATCTCTGTACAGCTTTGCATCTGGGTGGCATCCATGAACCACAGGGCAAGCCTCTGGGGACCCCCGTCACAGTGTTTGGTGGGGGAAGAGTCAGCTTTGGGGTCAGCAGACCTGGGTCAGCCAGTCATTAGCTGTCTGACCCTGAAAGAATCATATAACCTTACTTCAGCTTCCCAATCTGTAAAATGGGAATAATGATGCTGAGCTCACTAACTTTGCCTTCATCATCTTGTTTTTATTCCTTAACAACTCTGTAAAGTAGGTAATATTGTTCCATTTTACATGTAAAAACACTGAGGCTAAAAAAGGTCAAATAGCTCAGAAGTGACAGGGCAGGGATTTGATCTAGAAGCCTCATACAGGTCTCAGCTGGGCCCAGTTTTCTCTTTCTTCCAGCCTGGGGGATTCGGGGATGGCACAGCCAGATTGAGCCTCTGAGCAATGCCCTCTGCTTTCTAGGGCTTTTTCTTGTGGGGGCAGGGATAGGCTAGGCCCCCAGAGCCTATCCCAGGTCACAGTGGGGTGTTCTTGCAGTGGGACCAATGTGTCCTTTTTGGCTAGGCTGAGGAGTTAAGTGATTTCCAGAAGGCCTGTGCTCTGTGGGGCCTCCTGGCTTTCAGCATCTCTATTCTGGCTCTGTACAGAGGAAGGGTTTTTTCCAGAGTCCAAGCAATAACACTTTCTCTGTCTGCTGGATTGTCCTACCCAGATTGCTTCTGAATTAAGTTTTATGTATGAGGCCTTTTCAATAATATCATTGTGTTTATTTGGATCTCGGCTTTGAAGTGCGTTTCTGAGCGTGCACATCATTCCCCCAGAACCAGAGTCTTTGATAAAGGGATTTACCCTAAGTTCAAGAAACGTTTGCTTAAGCCTGCTGTGCTAAAAAAAAAATGCCTTTGCTTGGTGCTAGGGACACAGAAGGGAAAGGGTCTGCCCTGTCCTTAGGCAGGTCACAGTCAGGGGAGGAGGACAAGAAAACCAGCCAAAAATGGTGTTGCAAAAGCAACATCATTGGGGCCTGTAAGAGGATGTTATTATTTCTTTTTTCTTTCCTTTTTTTTTTTAGTTTTCTGTTATGTTCACTATTAAAAGTTTTTTTGAGCATATAAATATATGCTTATTGTAAACCAAAAACATCAAACAGTGTAGAGAAGTATAAGGAAGAAGATTAAAAACATGAAATCCTACCATTTTGACACAGCCACTATGGGAAGCAGAATAATAGCCTCCAAAGAGCCCATGTCCAAGTCTCTGGGACCTGTAGACATGTTCTGTTATGTGGCAAGGGGGAATCAATGGTGCAGATAGAAGTGAGGTTTTAATCAGCTGAGTTCATGGTAAGGAGGCTCTCCTGGATTGTCCAGTACCCCAATGTAATCACAAGTCTTTTTAAACATGGAAGAGGGAGGCAGAAGAGGAGATCAGAGTGAGAGAGAGATTTGAAGATGCTGGCTTTAAGGATGGAGGAAGGGACCACAAGCCAAGGAATGTGGTAGCCTCTAGAAGCTGGAAAAGGCAAGGAAACAGATTCTCTCCTAGAGCTTCGTGAGGGAACTTAGCCCTGCTAACACCTTGATTTTAGCCCAGTGAGACCCATGTTGGACTTCTGACCTCTAGAACTATAGAATAATAAGGTGTGTTTGTAGTAATTTGTTACACCAGCCACAGAAATGAATGTAGCCACCATTGATATTTTGGGGACCATTTTCCTTTCTTTTTACATATATGTATTTTTTCATAAATGGGATTCATATCACACATGTTATTTTAATTATTTACTTTAGGTTCGTTTTTCTTCTTTCTGCCTTCTTGAGTGTCCACTTCATTTATTATCATTCTGTTCCTATAATTATGGAGCATTTGAGGCTGTGAACTTGCTTCTGGTGGCAGCTTTGTTCTTACCTACTAACTTTATTATGCTGAATTCTCATTGTTATTTAAAAAAGTATTTGTGCTTTTGATTTGAATAACCTGAGTTATTTAGGGGAAAGTTTAAAAAACTTCCAAGTGGTTGGGTGTTAGGTTGTTCCTTTAATGTTACTTCCTAGTACAAGCCAAGTGTTTTTAGATCTCAGTTCCTGCGGGTTTAAATCAGGTTTCTTCACCCATTCAATGACACCCACCTCTAGCCATCCCAGACTCAGTTTCCTGCAAGGGCCTGCTTCTACTTCCACCCCAACACGATCAAACACTTCTGGGCATCTCTGGATTCTATCTCAGTTCCAGAGAGCCTGTCTGCACCCTCCTGCCAGGTGTCTGGACATCCATACTTCCCAGCCAGCACCCCAGGCTCCATGGAGCTTTGGGCACCTTCCTCAGCTGCCAAACTCCAGAGGAAGGAGAAGAGCCAGTCTCCATGGAGACTTGGCAGAGATGCCCTGGTCCAGGCCAAGACATTCTGAGTTATGAGCATGGCAGACAACCTGGGTGCTATGAGCCTTTGGGAATTTCTGAAATTGCCCTTGTCTCTGGTGTTTGCTCAGCTTTGTAAATGTTAGGGGGCTTTCAAGGAAATGCACATTCTTTGTTACAAGACGAATGCAGTAAAAGGGAACCTGTAGCCTCTGGTGCCATGGAAACCAAAGGGGACCAGAGAGAAGCTCATAGAGAGTAGTGAGAAGTCCCTGAAGGTTGGGCAGAGGACATGGGTGTTGGACGTGCAGGGTAGGAGATGTAGATCTAGGGCCAACACAGGCCAGCATGCTAGGAAGGGTGGGTGAGGGGGAGCAGAGGTTTTGGTGGTAACTGGAGGGCGAGGCAGGGTTTTCTTGCTTAGAATTGGAGAGACAGACCCTAGAGTGCTGCTGGCCTGAGAGAAAGGAGTCCTGGAGTAGAGGTGGCTGAAGATGCAGCTGGGCAAGGGACAAGGAATGCCATGCAATTCTTGGGCAAGTCAGGGTGGTGGAGCATTGTGGGTTGTCTTGGCTCAGAGGAATTCCTCCTCCTATGAGACTGCATAAAAGGGGGTGAGGGGGCCATGCCACTAGCGGTTTCATCAGTTGGTGGGTGGAGAGTTGGGCATTATGCCCCATGATGCCAGAGCAGGGGCTCTTGAGAGAGGGCCCTAGGACACAGTCCAGGCTCTGAATGTTGGGGCAGTGGGTGTGAGGAGGGCAGGTCAAGAGACAGGCCTCGCAGGCCCTGCTGGGGGGTGGGAACCTCTGGCCAGGGAGCGTAGGCAGGAGAGGGGCCAGGTGGGGACAGCCCCCTCGCCTCTTGAGAAGCAGCATCTGGTGGGGGTCTAGGTTGTGGCTTTGTGAGGCAGGGGGTTGGGAGGCCGAGGATGAGGGGCTTGGGGGGCCAGGGTGACAGATCAGGGCTTTTAGCCTGGGCTGGCTGGAGCAGCTGGATCAATTTTTGTAAATGCTTCCATGTGCTTTCAGTCATAAGTTGTCATGTCCACTCGTAAATCAGCCCTACTTGTTTTGTTATTAAAATAACCTGCACCTCTCTGCTCCTGTCAGAATATCCGTCATCAGCTGAGGCATGCCATGGAAGTCCCACCAACACCGTCTTTTGGTCATTCTCTCCTCATATTTCTAACAGTGGCAGATGTTGCATTACTTGCTTTGCAAACTTTGTGGCTATTTTCACCATGAACTGTCAATAAAACAGGGGTCTCAGAGATATTTCATGCTTCTTGATCTGAATTCTCTGTTTATGATATTAAAGATCCCTTGCTTTCTCTGAGTACATTTTCTTTGTCTATCTTTTGGCATTTTTACTTAGTTTTTTAAACAGCATTGTCATTTATTTTTTAAAACTTAACCTAATTACAAGGAAAAAAATTTTTATAACTATTGGGGCTGGCCAAAAGTTTCATTTGGGTTTTGCCATGAGATGTTACGGCAAAACCTGAACGAACTTTTTGGCCAACCCAATATTTGAGGTAATGGATGTTAACCAGACTTATCGTGGTGATCATTTCAAAATTTATGTATGTCAAGTCATTATGCTGTACACCTTGAACTTGTACAGTACTGCATGCCAATTATATCTCAATGAAACAGAGAAAAAACCCCAAACTGATCGATCTTTAACCGGAAGGTAAACCCATTGCTAGTTATTAGTGATCCACGTGGTCTTGATGTTTTCATTGTTTCTTGGCCTGTATCTATAAGTGTGACTTGTCCCCCAACCCCCAGGAGCACACAGGGGAGCTGGTCTCACCAGACACTGCACCCCGACCCTCACTTTGCAGCCGCCCCCCCCCCACCCCCTTACCTCCGTCCTGCCCTCTCAGGACCCTGTCCGCCCAGCCCAACCCAGCTCCACCTGCCCTGCCTTCTTGTCCTTCCTCATCCAACCTGGATGCCCGCCACTGCTCCTCTTTATGCTTAGGCCTCCCCGGTCCTTGTCTTCTTTAATGAATCACCGGGCCAAATCCTATCCCACCCCCTAACTTTCCTGCCTGTAAGCAGGAGAAACTCTCCAGTCTAGCTGAAGGATCTACCTTTAAATTCCTGACTGCAGGCCTCAGGCTGGTAGTGTCCCCTCCTGGTGGGACGGCCCCTCCCCCTGCTCCAGGGCCCTGTCAGCCCACCTGCTCAGAAGCTGCTCTCTGTCTCTCCCTTAGTTCCCCCTTGAAGGCCATTTCCCACTTCAGGGCACATTAGGCCTGGTACTGCTGCTAAACCATAGCCCGCCAGTCCCTGGGGTTACTGGCCAGTTCCCCGCTTTCTCAGAAGTGTTGCCTCCATCCTCCACTTCCTCCACTGCCCCCTTGCATCATCGAAAGTGTCCAGACACGGTCCCCAGCGACCATGGGGTGTGGTCATTCGTCTGTCCCATGTCTCAGGCCTCCCATGCTCCCTCCCTGCCATCACAGTGTTGACCTCGGCACCCCTGTCTCCTGGCTTTCTTCCCACTCCACTGGCCCTCTTCTACCCACCTGGCCATGGCGGGAGTCCTGGAGGCTTGACCCCTTCTTTCCCTGCACCTCCTCCCAGAGCCATCGTGACCATCCTCCACCATTTGATGGCTTGGCTGGCTTTTCCCTGAGGTCGGTCTTGACTCTATGTGCCTGCTCGCCCACTCATGAGGGCAGTAATTCCAGAATGGAAGTCTTGACTCCTCCCACCCAGCTCCTTCAACCTCAACCCCCAAATCAAACCAAAAAAAAGACTCCAGTCCTGCCTCCAATCCTGAGCTTTTACCATCTCGGTAATGGCACCCCCATGCAGGGGCTTCCACTGGGGGGCTTGGCCTTGGTCTTGATCTCCACCGTCCCTGCCCTACCACTGGTCCTTAGCAAGTCTCCTCATGCTGCCTCCAAAGTGTGCCTCGAAGCTGGCGCTTCCACAGCCGCGTCAGATCACCCTCCCCTCCTGAACACCCTCTGTTGGACACCACTGTTTTCAGAGGAAATCCCACAGCTCTGGCCAGGGCCCAGCAGCCCTCCCGCTGTCTCGCCTCCCCCTCCCCTGCCTGCGAATGTCACAACTCAGCTTGGCCCAGCTCCTTTCTGCCCTGGGCCTCAGCCTGCATCTTCCCTTCCTTAGGTCTCAGCAAAGATTTGTTAATTCATGGTTTTTAAATTCTTTTCTTATCTTTCGTTATCTAGACTATGTTTTCTACTTTGTTCCCTTCTGCAGTGACTTCTTATAAGATACACATCCTATTATTATCCTGCTAGCTATTATCTTTCAGTTTTTAAAACCTTCTTAAACTTAAGTTGCCTTAAGAATTAAACAAAGCCGTGGACTGTTTCTGTTCAAAAGGACGGGAGCATCTCACTTCCAACCATATGCAAACCCAACCGATTTCACTGTGGATAGAATATGGATTTCTTATACTTGTTATCACTATGTTTTAAAAAATTAATATGCATCTTCTATTTCAATAGTTGTCTTTGATTTCTGTGTTAAGTTTCACAACTGTTCTAGGATGATGTAGACCTGCACAGTCCTGGGCAGTTGTTTGCATTGCTCCTTCTGGCTTAAGCCTTCCCTGTCTACCAGTTCATTCTCCTTCCTCCCCGGCTGGCTGGGGGCCCTCCTGGTGGCAAGGCATCCCTCTTGTAGCCAGAAAGAATGGTGACCCTCTCCACGGGGCGTGATATCCTCGGCAGGTCTGTGAGCCACATGTATGGTCCCCAGACCACTGCCCAGCAGGGTGTTTCCTCCTGAGATGGGGTGTCCTGGGTTGGAGGGTCCTTCCTCTTCATGCGGCAGCCTCCTCCCTAGGCTCGTGGTCTACACTCCCCCTCGTTCCCAGCACAGATCTATCAAGTTGTTTCAGTTGGAAACAACTGAATGTTTAGGGCCTGTGTGTGGAGGGTGGCCTCAATGCGCCGTCCCTAAATTCCTTTCAGAGCACCCAGTCATCCCACTCTGACTCTTTCCTCCTGTCTGGGACCGCCCACAGCAGCAGTGGTGGTGGGGGCGGGGGCTGGGGGGGTGAGGAGGGGGTGGTGCGTGCCTTGCTCAGAGTGTTCTGGGCGGGTCTTGGATTCTGTCTGCCTGAGTCTGTCATGGTTGCGGGGAGCAGGCTAACCCTGTGTGCTTCAGGGCGGGAACTGGGCTGGCGTGGTGGAGTCCCATCCTGAACCGGAGAGATGGGACCAGCACCGTGAGACGGTACGGCTCTGTGGGAATGCCCATCAGCCAGCGTCTCAGAGGACCCGGGAGTCCACTGGCATACCTCATTGAACCTTGGGCAGGATTAGGGAACCCACAGGGTGGGTGGAGCTCAGGGACCACCGACAGTGGGAGCCCGGACTGCTGCTGGACCTGGAGGGCCAAGCAGAGAGAAAAGCCTCTCTCCAGCCCCTGGCTTCCTGTTGGCACCTCCCTTTGCCAAGATAGCCGGGGAGAGGCCACCCACCCTGTCAGCCTCCAGCGCAGGACAGGACAGAGGTGAAGCAGGTTGGGTGGCAGAAGGAGAACAACCAGTCCCGAGTTTCAACCTGAAAGGAGAGAAGCTGGGGCCACATTCTCTCTGTCTTTTCAAAGTTAGCTTTCCTTCCCAATCCAGAGCCGATTTATTCAGCACCTTTTGCTGGATGCTGTCACATTGTGAGGATGACAAACCAACCAGCAGCCTCCAGGAGGGTGCTAGAGGCCCGGTTTTGGAGCAGAAACCAATGCACCATGCAGCCAGCAGGAGCCCTCCCAGCTCCCACCCCTGCCCTGATCACCTGGGAGGCAGTAGTGACGGGCAGACAGAAAGGGTAGCAGCACTGGACGTCTGCACATGGTATTTCTTTTCTTCCCTCTTTAGACTGCCTCGGTGGGTCTCCACATTTGTGTGAAAAACAGTTATCATATTGAGTGTCTACAAAACCCACATCTATTCAACCTGATGGGGGAATGGAGGGCTATTCAGGGATAATCTTAACATTTCCTGCTGACTGTATATCCCTCCCCACTCGGCCAGCAAGCCTGCCTTAGAAGCTGGGGCGCTGTGCTGAGGCCACCCTGTGGGTTTGGCTGCAGCGATGTTGGTGGTGGGGACAGGGCCAGGGCCTGGGGCAGCCCTGCCACTTCCCAGAGCCTGTGGTACCATGGGTGTACCAGGGTCACCACTCCTGAGCTCCATAAACTACCCGCCTGAGGCTATGCCGAGCAGATCAGACTGGCTGGGGCAACTTGGCATCCCTGGGCCAGGCTGGGCCCAGCGTCCCCAGGCGTGTTCCTGCTAGGACCACGCTCAGAACGTAGGTGGAGCTCCCAGTCAGGGTCGCCTCATCCCTGTTCATTGGATCGAGTTGCTAAGGAAAAGAGCATTAACTGAAAATAACTGGCTGGATGGATGTGTTTCTGGGCTGTCAGCTCTGGCTACAGGCTACACACCTTCATCAGCACCACACACCCGTGTCCCAGGGATTAGGCTGAGTGCTCAGGATGCACCAACACCTAAAGAAACAAACAACTAAACAAAACAAGACAACTCTGGAAAGCAACTTCTATTTCCCATCCTGGCCTGGGTCCTATCAGGCCATTGGCACATTCTGGTCCACAGCCATGGAAAACTAATGTCCCTCCACGTCATGGCCTGTTAGCCATTGCCACACTCTGGTCCACGGTGAAGGGAAGGCGATGTCCCACATATGTCTGAGCCCAGGGCCCTGAGAGACCGTATTATGAAGGAAAACACTGTTCACACTGAGATGTCAATTTTCGCTTCAAGTCTAATTTCTGACCTGTAAACAAAGCCTGCAAGAACAAGAGGCTCCTCATGTGTGAACTGGCTAATTAATCTGACTTACTTAGAGGGACGCATAGCGCCCCGGACTCTTTTGTGAAGATTAGCACTTTTCGAAGAAGTCTGTAGGGACAAAGCAACACCATGAATGTCGTGCCCCCTTTTTTGGGAGAGCAGAGGGATGAGGGGCCAGACTATTTTCCCGCATCTACCTGTCTGTAAACAAGGAGGGAGCCTGTGGTTAGCACTTACTCCGTGTGTGTGAAAGAGGAGCCATGGGCCCTCACCGGTGAGGTCAGAGTGCCAGGGGCTGCAGGGAGCGTGGCTGGGGACCTCTGGTGCTCAGAGCTCCTGACAGCCTCTAGGAAGACGGGAACAGAGGTTGGCAGTGTCAGGCAGATCCCACCTTACTTAAGCAGAAGGGAATTCAAGGCAAGGCTTGGGGACTGGTGATGGAGACTTGGAAATGGGGTGCCTTGGAGATCCCCAGCCAGAGCCTCAGGAGCTGCGTGGGCAGTGGTCAGGGCTCCAGGGTGGGGCTCGGGGCTCGGGTTGGCCACACTGTAGTTCTTCTGTCTCAGATGTACATTCCAGGAAGAGAGCGTCACAGTGGGTGAGATGGCTCCCACCTCTCCCCACCCAGGCTCCTTATTAACGATTCTTCTAGACTGTTTCCAGAGGTATGGCTGTCTCTAGGGTGTCCAGGGGTCCTGGGCAGATATTTTTTTCAGGGCCCTTGTCTACATAAACAATTTGATTAAAGTGTATTCCAAGATCCATGAGCCCATGTGGGGGTATCGTGATATATTGATGCAGATGTAGAGGAATGGGGAAGAAGGGGTGCCAGCCTGTCTGTTTACTGCCCAATCCATGCAGCAAAGATCCTTCTTGGTGTGTACTCACTGTCTCTTCCTGTTTGGGTCCAGGAAGCATCTCTTTGTGTTCTTTATTGTCGAGTGTTCTGTTCCTATCTAATTTCATGTATCTCCCACAGTGAGGGGAAAAATAGCAACGTGGTTATTACTTACAGTGCATGGCTCTATGGAACCTGCTTATGTAGAGATGCCAGAGATCTCTTGATTCCCCATTCCCGAAAATTCTATGTATTTAGTGCTGGTTACGTATGGTGTTTCTGCTGACTCAGTTTCATCCATCCATCTGGCAATGCTGGCTTCTATGGCGCTCTCGTGCTTTGTTGATGATGACCACCAGTTCAGTTCTGACCCAGGGTATGCAGGAAAATGTGAACCATTGTGCTTTTCTGGTCATATTAAATTTACCGTTTGGAACTTTATAGTGTAAGCAAGGAACCACACATCCAGCCACATCTTCCTTACAGTCCTTGGGCTGTTATCCTGCACCCTAGACTAGGATCTCCTCCCTGCCTTCTGCACGCTGCCACCAGCAGATAGAGAGAAGAGCCGCCCCATCTGTGCAAGGCTTGCCATCCCTCGGCAGACCAACCTGTGAGAGCGCGGCATTCAGCGTGGCTCAGATGCAAGAGAGGACTCAGGGCAAGAGCTTCCAAAGCCCTCAAAGTCGATGAGTGTGGCCAGCCCCCGAGGCCTGCCCGCACGTGGCCTGGAGTCTGTGAGCCACCACTCTGGGCACACAGGGCAAAGGATGCCTGCTGCTGGGTGCTGGGGACTGGAGGTGCCACTGAAGCTGAAGCACGGGTGGATGAGAGCCAATGCCCGAGCCTACACACGCATCTCAAATGGAAGGCCAGGCCATTGGCACCAGAGCCTAGAGCTCTGGACTCACTCTGTGTCTGATGTGAAGGAGAGTCACCAAAAGGAGACTGTCAGCACTGCTCTGGTGGCTCAGCCCCATGCACGTCCATGAAGGAAATATCCCTTCAGCTAGTGGGAGTGACTTGCTTGTCCGGGACCCTGGGACAACCTCTCAGACACGAGTCCTGGAGTTCCTGGGGCACCTGGTGGACTGCGTGTGCATGACAGAGGGTTGGAGAGCGTCCAGAGGGCAGCAACAGGGCGCATGTGGGTACTGGTCAGGTGTAGGCCTCTGCCTGAGAGCACTGCTATGGCCACAGAGTTTTCCTTGGTGTTTGTGGAACATGCCAGGCTTACTTCCTCCTCAGGGCCTTTGCACTCGCTGCCCTGTCCCCTGGAACTCACCACTCTGGCGGGGTCCATTACTAGACTCTGGATGCCGCAGAGAAGCCCAATATGCCTGTTCCAGGGGAGAGGCAGCCAACACACGCCCAGCAAGTGTCTAGTGATCAGTGAAGAATGAACTAGCCAGAGGGTGCCAAGAACGGCCTGGGGTGCATGCCATTTTATGTGTTTAAGCTTTTTATTTTAAAATAGCTTTAGACATAGAGCAAAGTTGCAGAAACAGCATAGAGATTTCCTGTGTGCCCTTCCCCCAAGCTTCGCTATGTTAATGTGTCTGTGACCTGGAACGATGATTGAAACCAGGAGGTTCACCTTGAACAATGTTGTGTCATCACTTAGAAACCAGACTGCATCTGAATTTCACCTATTTTCCGACTCCTGTCCCTTTTGTGGTTTGGGATCCCATGCAGAATCCCATGTGGCATTTAGTTGTTGTGTCTCTGAGGTGTTCTCCTGACTGAGATAGTTCCTCAGTCTCTCATTCCTGGCCCCAGCTCTTTTGAAGAGGACTGGTCAGTTATTTTGTAGAATGGGCCTGCACCTGGGCTTGGCTGGTGTTTCCTCAGGTTAGACTGAGTTATGCCTTTGGGGCATCAATATCACAGAAGAGTTGTTGGCTCCACATTGTGCCACACGATGTCGAATTGTCTTGCTGCTGGAGACAATAATCCTCATCACTTTCAGAACTCCCTCTGCTGCCCTCATCTGTGGGATTCTCCTCTGTAAACTTACTGGTTTTTCCTTTCGAATTCATAAATATCTTGTGAGGAGGTACTTGGAGATTATGCAAGCATTCTGTTTCTCGTCGTATTTTCACCCACTGATTTTAGCACCCGTGGGTGATTCTTATCTGCGACGATCCTTACTGTGGTATTTACCTTTGTGATTTTCTGTCTCCATCATTTCTTCTACATTTATTAATTGCATTCCACTGTGAGGAAGAACTGCTCTTCCTCCCCATTTATTTTTCAGTTATTTATTTATTTATTTATTTTTACATCTTTATTGGAGTATAATTGCTTTACAATGCTGTGTTAGTTTCTGCTTTATAACAAAGTGAAT